>NC_045755.1:891332-897403 GCF_008692095.1 Etheostoma spectabile
AATAACAGGCTTAAGTGAACTGACAACATGAGTTATACGACTTACAGTTATCAAAGACGCACACACACAATCTCAGCTGATTATCCTCCGGACAGCTCTCCTTTTCTTTTCTCTCACTTTTTTCTCCGTGTGGCGCGCGCACCCGCTCACGGTGTGAGGCGCGTGTCCGCCCTATTGTCCGACATGACAACCTCTTGTACAAAACTAAAGTAACGAGCCAATTTTGTAAAATGTAAGGAGTAGAAAGTACCGATATTTGTGTTAAAATGTAAGGAGTAGAAGTAAAAAGTCGCCACAAAAATAAGTGGTAAAGTAAAGTAAAAATATCAGAAAAATCTACTTGAGTACAGTAACGAAGTATTTGTACTTCGTTACTTCCCATCTCTGTAATCAACCAATCACATGGCAGTTGCTTCAATGCATTTAGGGGTGGGGACCCTGGTCAAGACGATCTCCTGAACTCCAAACTGAATGTCAGAATGGGAAAGAAGGGTGATTTAAGCAATTTAGAGCGTGGCATGGTTGTTGGTGCCAGACGGGCCGGTCTGAGT
The DNA here is from genome assembly GCF_008692095.1 of Etheostoma spectabile. NCBI lineage: Eukaryota > Metazoa > Chordata > Actinopteri > Perciformes > Percidae > Etheostoma > Etheostoma spectabile. The sequence goes on from NC_045755.1 coordinate 891,884, forward strand.
ATTTCACAATCTGCTCAGTTACTGGGATTTCATGCACAACCATTTCTAGGGTTTACAAAGAATGGTGTGAAAAGGGAAAAAATCAGTAGCGGCAGTCCTGGTGCAAAAATGCCTTGTTGATGCTAGAGGTCAGAGGAGAAGGGGCGACTGATTCACGCTGATAGAAGAGCAACTTTGATGAATAAAACCACTCGTTACAACCGAGGTATGCAGCAAAGCATTTGTGAAGCCACAACACGCACAACCGAGGCGGATGGGCTACAACAGCAGAAGACCCACCGGGTACCACCTCATCTCCCACTACAAATAGGAAACAGAGGCTACAATTTGCAAGAGCTCACCAAAATTGGACAGTTGAAGACTGGAAAAATGTTGCCTGGTCTGATGAGTCTCGATTTCTGTTGCGACATTCGATGGTAGAGTCAGAATCTGGCGTAACCAGAATGAGAACATGGATCCATCATGCCTTGGTACCACTGTGCAGGCTGGTGGTGGGGTGTAATGGTGTGGGGGTGTTTTCTTGGCACACTTTAGGCCCCTTAGTGCAATTGGCATCGTTAAACGCCACGCTACCGAGCATTGTTTCTGACCATGCCATCCCTCTTATGGCCACCATGTAGCCATCCTCTGATGGTCACTTCCAGAGGATAATGCACCATGTCAAAAACAGCCCGCGAATCATTTATAATTGGTTTCTTGAACATGAAAATGAGTTCACTGTACTACAATGGCCCCCACAGTCACCAGATCTCAACCCACTAGAGCAGGGCTATTCAATTGGCGGCCCACGGGCCACATGCGGCCCGGAGGCAACGGCCGAGTGGCCAGCCGGTGGTCCAGCCAGTGGTCCGCAAAACTAGCAACACGTAAACAATGCAGAGCGTGCTGTGCAAAGTAATGAGTGCGTTGCAGTACTTAAAGATTACAATCTGTGGAGGCACCGCGTTGAGAAACACCAGACTTTCCGCACCAATTTCCCTGAGGGATCTCAAGAGAGGGCTGCAAAAGTCCAGAGTTTATTTGCATCTTACAACCGGAGCAGTACTACCATGGCCCGGTCACACAGTCCAGAGAGAGCTACCGCGGCATCGCTTCGTGTTTTGTGGATATTGGCAAAAAAGAAAAGGCCATTCAAAGACTCTGAAGCTGTAAAGGACTGTATGCTGGCCGTCGTGGATGAGGTGATAAATGACGATACAGTTAAAACTAGCGTGGCATCTGCTATAAAAACGTACCCCTGTTGGTTACTTTCAACAGTCGTAGAGTTGAAATTCTTGCTGCAGATGTGTATGAAACACTTTTAGGAGACTTGAAGAAAGCTGAGACTATGTCCATAGCAGTGGATGAGTCCACAGACAAAACTGATACTGCTCAGTTGTGCATGTATGTCCGCTATTTTGACGGCAAAGGCTTCCAAGAGGAGCTACTCGGCCTACTGCCGTTAGAAGGACACATAACTGGCGATATAGTCTTTGGGAAAGTTTCCACTTTTTTTAAAGACAGTGGTCTGGATATGAAGCGTGTTTGCATGCTTGTAACAGATGGGGCTCCCTCCATGACAGGGGAAGTGAGTGGTTTAGCAGCACGTTGGTCCGCTGTTGCAACTCAGTTGATCTCCTTACACTGTATTGTGCATAAGGCGGTGTTATGCGCAGAACTCAGCGGAGCTCTCAAAACGACAATGGACAGCGTGATGGCTACAATTAATTTTATTCTCTCCACATCGAGCCTCCAACGCTGCTTATTCTGCATGCTGCTGTCAGAAATATCTGTTGAAATGACCGGCCCAGCTAACCTTTTTGGTTTAAAAATCTGGCCCAACTGAATTTGTAATTGAATAGCCCTGCACTAGAGCATCTTTGGGATGTGGTGGAACGGGAGCTTCGTGCCCTGGATGTGCATCCCACAAATCTCCATCAACTGCAAGATGCTATCCTATCAATATGGGCCAACATTTCTAAAGAATGCTTTCAGCACCTTGTTGAATCAATGCCACGTAGAATTAAGGCAGTACTGAAGGCGAAAGGGGTCAAACACAGTATTAGTATGTTGTTCCTAATAACCCTTTAGGTGAGTGTATATGTATCCTAAAAGACAAACATTCGCCTATCCACAGCAAAGGAAAATCTTTGAATGCTGAAATGTCCGTTTGTTTTGGTAGACACAGAAGACGCCGCACAATGTAGCTGCTGTTTCACACTTTTGCTAAAAGGTAACCATGCTTTCAATAACAAGCTCAGAGTTCAGAGTGAGAACAGGTTGGAAATCCCCACTAGTCATTTAGTATGTCAAGTAGTATGAATCAGCCTGTGAATATAGTTTATATGTAACCATATAACGTATTCTGTGGCTCATGGAGGAGCTTTCTGAAGTCTGAGAAAATAAACCTGATGATGTCATTAGGCTTGGCTTGGATTTGCAGATTAAAAATTCATACCTGCTTTTGGGAACACAGGAGTTTAAAACATGGACGCGTACCAGGCAGAGAGAGTTTAATGAAAGCTAATGCTAATTACAATCTGTAGGCAGCAAGATCTTGGTAAGCGAAACCTTCTGGTTTCAGTTTTTAGTCAAAGTAGTATTGACCAATCATGTTTGCTTTGGAAGCATGCAGGTGTAAAGAGCAAAAGATGCAGAATGCATTTGCCGAAATGCAATCTCCGAATAAATCAGCTATCAGCAAGCTTTGCGTTTTTTTAAATCTGCATTCAAATGCCGATATCTGTTTATAGAGATTTGCCTAAATGTCATCTGAACCTAAAACACCTACAACAAGTATTGACTCGGACTGCAAACAATGAGCAGCGCACGGGAGAGGAAGTCCTATTGTATATCTGCTGGAACCCCAGAAATGGAAGTGAAGCCAAGAGCAAAGTTAGCAACTAAGATAAAGGCTTACTCTTGAGAAGGACAGGAAAATGTATATGTATATATCTATATTTTGGGCATTTTCAGCCTTTATTTCTGACAGGACTGCTGAAGATATGAAAGGGGACAGAGAGGGGGAATGGCATGAAGCAAAGGGCCACAGGTCGAAGTTGAACATAGGCCCGCTGCAGCGAGGAGTAAACTTCTATATATGGGCACCCGCTCTACCAACTGAGCTATCTGGACAACCAAAATCCACAATTTTAACTTTACAGTTAGCAGTATGCCTTCAAGCAGTTACCATTCTATTGGCATCCACCAAACCCATATAAAGTGTTATATGTCACTACATACACATTTCCCTGTGTCCAAAAATGGCGTGCGACATTTTTAAATTTTAATTTAATTTTAATCTGTTTATTGATCCCCAATGGGGAAATTACAATTCACACTCTGTGTCCACACTTTTGTTAGTTATCACACACACAGTCCTGAACTACACTCACACAGGCTCAGGTTCTGTACATGCACTAATGGAGAGATGTCAGAGTGAGTGGGCTGCCAGCCGAAATAGCGCCCTGAGCGGTTGGGGGGTAAGGTGCCTTGCTTAAGAGCACCTGGCAGTGCCCAGGAGGTGAAGTGGCATCTCTCCAGCCACCAATCCACACTCCGTACTTTTTTTTGGTCCATACGGGGACTTGAACCAGTGACCCTCCGGTTCCCAACCCAACTTCCTACGGACTGAGTTACTGCCACCCCCAATTGCATGGTCCCCTTTGGCTTGTTAAGCTGTAAGTCAGTAACTCTCATGCTGACTGTGGAAAGAAAAAGTGCAATTCTCAATATAATATCAAGTTGCACCTGACAGCCACCTTCACCTTTTCCTCTGTGTACACTCTGATGTTATTTGAAAACTTTGACCAGCCATGCTAGCAGAGTCAGCAGACTGGTGAGTTGATCTCCTTATCATAGTCATGAGATGGCCACAGACATGGTCCTGCTTGCTTGAGCTTGTCTTCTCCATCTTCTTCTCTGTGTATACTCTGATGAAATTTGACAACTTTGACCAGACTGGCAGAGTCAGCAGACTGCTGAGTTGATTTTTCTATCCTGATGAGCAGGGGCAATTCTAGGATCAGACCTTTAGGGGGCTCAGCCCCCTAAGGAGAATGTGACACGGCTACAGCGCTTTGTAAAAACAACAACAACCTGACACTTAATAATGACCAATTTGACACAGTGTTCTAATATTCAGCAATTTTAGTTGCTTACGTTTCAATTTGGGTTATAATCTGCACCATAAAAGGACCAACTTCTTTCCTGGGGACTACCAAGGTTAAACTTCACCCATCTCCTGATCTCCCATTGACAGATTAGATAGAGACTCAGACAAAGGTGGGAGTCTGGAACAACCTCCTCTGATTGGCCAACTCAACATTTCTGTTAACCCTTTCCTTGACTGGGCTACAGGTGCATAGCATCGCCAAAAGCGACACAAGATATCTAGTAGGGAACTACTAGCACTGTTGGGTCCTTGTAAATTATGCAGTGTGGTCTAGACCTACTCTATTTGTAATGATACAATTTAGGGGGGCTTGAGCCCCCAGAAAAAGGGTCCGAAATCGCCAATGCTGATGTGTGACTCGTAGTCATGAGATAGCTAGCTTGAGCTCATCTTTTTTCACTTTAGATAGATAGATAGATAGATAGATAGATAATCGTAATTTATGATCCCAAAAATGGGAATTACAGTGTTACAGCAGCACACAAAATATACATACATACAATATACATGAAATAATATAATAATAACAAAATATAAGAATAAAATATAAGAAATATAAGAACACAATATTTAAATACAAATGGGAAAAACTAAATGTGCAACTGTTTAAGTCTGCTCAAATGCAATGAACCAATCGTGCCGGTTGCCCTTATTGCAATATTGTGGTGTCTCAGATCTCATCTACACCCATGGAGGCTGTTGAAGAGTTTATATTGCTGTGGTAGGAATATCTTGTAGGGTCCGTGCGGCATTTAAACTGTTGGGCCTCTTTGAGAAGCGCTCCTCTGTTGACATGTGGGGTGGCGAGGGTGGTCAGGGTTATCCATGGATAGATAACAGTTTGTTCGTGACCTCCTCTCCACACAGCTTCAAAAGTGTCCTGTTTTCACCAGAGCCGATCACGGAGCCAGCCTTCCTGATCAGTTTGTTCGTCTGTTTGTGTCGCTGGCTCCGATGCTGCTGCCCAACCAGCAGATGCAGGAAACAAGTGCTGGCCACAACAGACTGGTAGAAGATCTCCACATCCTGCTGCAACACGTTGAAGGATCTCAGCTTCTCAGGAAATAGAGGCTTCCTGCTCATCCCCTTCTTGTAAACAGCAGTGCTGTTGACCTTCCAGTTCAGCCTGCTGTCGATGTAGACACCCAGGTATCTGTACTCCTCCACCATGTCCACGTCACTTCCCAGTGTGCAAAGGGGCTGCACAAACTGTGGTCTGTCTGTCAGGTAGTCAGTGACTATGGACGCACCGACACCCATCAGCCGCAGCTTCTCACCTAATAGCAGTGGCTGGATGGTGTTGAATGCTCTGGAGAAATCAAAAAAAGTGATTCTCACAGTGCTGCCACCGCCATCCAGGTGCAAAT
>NC_045755.1:897569-897691 GCF_008692095.1 Etheostoma spectabile
CTTAAGGCCAGATGGAGTTGACTTCTTGGGGACCGGGACAAGGCAGGACGTCTTCCACAACAGTGGCACCCTCTGCAGGCTCAGGCTCAGGTTGAAGAGGTACTGGAGAACACCAGACAGCT
>NC_045755.1:898519-898760 GCF_008692095.1 Etheostoma spectabile
AGATGTTTCCACTCCCTCAGTTAATACCCGTCGGTGTCTGTACTTCCCCGAGCTCCTGTCTGGTTCACATGAGCTATTAAGCTGTCGTTCCTTTCTCTTCAGAAGGGACTTAGGTCACTGGTGATCCACGGCTTATGGTTGGGAAAACAGCGTACAGTCCGGGATGGCATGGTGGTGTTTTCACAGAACTTAAGGTATTCTGTGATACAGTCAGCCATGTTATTGATGTCCTCCCCATGTG
>NC_045755.1:898770-910731 GCF_008692095.1 Etheostoma spectabile
AGAGCACGCTCCAGTCTGTAGACTCCAAGCAGTCCTGCAGTGCATCCTCAGCCTCCTGAGTCCACCTCCTCAGCCTCCGTAGTCCACCTCCTCAAAGTGCTTTTGTGGACAGGCTGCCGCAGGACACAAGAAACATACATAGGAGACAGCAAGACAAGATTGTGATCTGATTTGCCAAGGGGGGAGGGCACTGTATGCATCCTTAGCATTTGCATACAGGAGGTCCAAAGTTTTATTTTCTCTTGTGGGGCAGTTAATGTATTGTTGAAAGTCCGGGAGGGATTTATCCAGAGAAGCATGATTAAAATCCCCAGAGATAGCAATGAAGGCGTTGGGCTGCTGCGTCTGGAGTCGTGAGACCGTGGTGTGAATGACGTCAGCGTATGCCTCCGCATCAGCAGACGGTGGAATGTAGACAGCGATCATTATGGCGGACGTAAACTTCCTCGGTAGATAGTACGGACGAAACCCCACAGCCAGCAGTTCAATGTCCGGGTTACAGAAACGTTCACATGTCCCAGGTTGCACCACTTTTCACACACATAGAGTGCAAACCCCCCTCCAGTCTTCTTACCGCTTCCTATAACGTTCCTGTCTGCCCGAACGTTCAAAAAGCCGGTTACCGCTACACCATGGTCTAGGATGTGCGAGTGCAGCCATGTCTCGGTAAAACACAGTAAGCTGCACTCGCGGAACTCCCTCTGGGTTCTGATGAGCGCTGCTAGTTCGTCCGTCTTCTTCCCCAGAGACTGTACATTCCCCATAATGATCTCTGGGACGGCAGGCCTGTGTTTTCTTCTATTTTCTTTACGTTTTATTCCTCCTCTGCAACCCCGGCGTCTCCTTCGTAGTTCCTTCGGGATTTCATGTTTGGCCCTCGGCAGCAGCACAGGTCCACACAGCGCTATCAGCTGATTGCGTGTGTAAACAATAGCCCCGCTGCCTTGAGCGTAACATGAAGTCACAAAACACGACCAAAGTAAGAATAAAACTAAAAGAAACGTTCAGAAATTTACAGGCTCCATCCTTTCACACAGCTGTACAACACTTAAAAACTAAAAACTAAATAAAAATAAAGTGACTATTAAACACACAAAACACGCATACAATCAGGAGCTGCTGCAACAGGCTGCCGCACGACACAGTGCCATCTTGCCAATGATGTGTACATTTGACAAGCATTGACCAGCCAGCTAGCTAACTAGCTAGCCCGGAATAGCAGAGTTGGCAGAAGACTAGTGTAACCAGGCCCAATGGAGGGCTTAGCCAAATTTAGCAATTTATACTTCGACAACGCCACCTTGGGACTTTCACCCAAAGAGTTTAACATATGAACTTGATTATTAACAGTCCCAGGGATTCCCACAACACAGGCAAGGCCACAGAGGAGATCAGAGGTGTGGTTAAGTTTAACTATGCAAAATGATTGATTATAAACTCAACGAAAACCAACATTTACTTAAACATTAACTATAAAAGAACAAATAATTAACACAACTAATGTAATAAGGAAAACAAAAGACACAAATATTTAGGGCCCGGGAGAAGTGAAATTGTTCTGGTAAAAGTATTTAACAAATTTGAAAAGAACTAATTAAAACAACTGGTTGCTACAATGTTATCAGGTGGCGTGTATAACTGAATTTACACCATCAATAAAAACACCACATGCAAATATCACAACGTTAAAATCATGCAATATACTTAAGATCAGTTCGTTATAGTTCACCACCTGTTAACCACTAGCTGACACAACCATTAAGTTTACCAACGCTATGACCTGATTAAAAGTCGCTAGGACGAAAACACCCAGACCCGGACAAACGTTCTCCCAAAACCACCATAAAGCACAATCAGTAACACGTGAAACATACGGGCGCTTATAAATTTTAACACGTGAGTAAAATAATCTAAGGTAGACACACAGTCTGACGTAGGCAATATAGTCTGACCAAGGCAAAACAGCAGTGACACTAGGACTCGGATTGGCTTGGCTGTATGAACAAAAACAGACAGCAGTTAGTACCCTTGATAGCTATCTGGCGAACTGTGCAGCACATGTCACACAACTCACCTTGGCTGTATCATCCAGAGACCCGCACAAGACACACCGAACGCTTGGCCCAAACCCAGCACGCGAGGAAGCAGCAGCAGAAGGAAAAAGACATTCAGCTCTTACCGGCAAAGCCTTTATTTCCGTATCGGTCAGGTGACATTTCACGTGACCAAACTTTAACCAATCGGTTACACTAGAAACTTAGTCTCGCATTGCCAGACCTATCTCCACAGCACTGTGGAATAAGGTCTGGATCCACCACGCATACTTTCAAGGATAAAAAAGAAAATGGTCTGGGTTGTTTTGCATTTGTTTCAATCACAATGGTCTTGGGCAGCGCTAAGCTCCGATTGCTCTACAAAATGGTCTCAGGAAGGACTTAGTGTGTGTACTTCGTCCATAGCAATGTATAGTAGTAAATGCCACGGACACATTCGTCACTCCCTAAAAGAACCAAGCCGGCCTGCCTTGCTGCACAATGCCAATTTTTTTCAAAACTCGCCATTTATAGTGTGTAGCTCAAAGTTTGTTGTCGTGTTCCAAAGCAAACAGAATTTGAGAATGGCAAGAGTAGCTAAGTTTCCATCCACTTCAATCAAATTATTTAAAGTTCAGTAAAAAAAACTCATGTGAATAAAGCTGGTGAAAGTGGGTTTCCATCCAACTGCTTTTAAGCCAATAAAAACCTGTGCGTAATGACATCACACGTTTTTTGCGATCAAATTGGAATATTGAATTGATTTTAGACATTTTAGGTGTTTCCATTCATTTTTGCACTGAATCACACAACATTCAAGCAAACTTTTGCGAACAAAGTTTTTTTAGACAAAATGGATCACGCCAGACAAAACGGATCGCTCGTAGATTGTGTCTACCAACACATGATCAATATTATAAGTTATAATAGTGCTTATGTGTCAGCTGATATGCAACATATCGAGCTATAATAAGAAAACAACAACGCTATCAACACATTGCTATGATGATGCAGATGCAACTTGCCGCTGCGAGACTCTTTTTTGAGACATGTCTCGCTTCCATTTACTCCACAGGATGTCCCACGGCTTGTCCTAACCTTGTAGACCATTTCTTTTGCGAGTTCCTGATAAAACAAATTCAGACAGTCTCTCGTCTCCTCGTCCGTCCACTTCCATCTGTCCTTGTTGACACCCGCCATGTGTGCAAACAGAGAGGAAATACTGGGGGAAATGAACTAAAACTTCTTCTTCTGTGTTTTGTGGCAGGTTGCAACCATAAAATGACCTAAAACTTAATTGCAATTCATTATTTATTTGTAAAATAACGTTTCCATCAGCGTTTATCGCATAAGCCGTGTATCAATCAAGAAAAAATCCGATGAGACCGAACGTATTTCTTTTGAGTTGATATTCATCAAATTTTACTGTTTCCGTAAGGTATTTTTGATTCAATATCACTTAATTCGGATAAAAATGTGTGGATGGAAAAATAGCTATAGAGAGCCGTAGATGAGGGGCACCATGTCAGCCCATTATGCTGGTTGTTTAATTCTGTTGATCCAGACTACTGGCAAGTCTCACAATCCTGATGAGCGTCCGTCCAGTGTCAACCATATGAAGCACAACTAATGTTTGTAGAATAGACAATTCAGCAGACATTCTGAAGTCCACTCCTTCTAGAACCAACAAAAAATAGTTTTGGGTTAATAGCGGCTGCTTACCTGTCTTCTACATTGATCATCAACTGATGACGATTTTAACTTTTTGCCTAAGACATCAATCAATCTCTGTCTTTAACTGCATGTGTATGCAGCCGTAAAGCGTTTATTTAAGACCTTTTTACAGGGGAATCAGCTGGAAACATTAAAAAGAATCAGCGGTAATCTGTGGTTAACTCATGTAGATAACCTGATTTTAGGATAGCTAGCTACAGCTGATCAAATCTAGAATTAGCAGTTGTCATTTTAGCTGAAAACAACAGCATAGGCTTCTGTCGAGAAACATTTCTACGAATTTTGATGATGCATATGGACCCTTTCATGCATGCAGTGAAGCGATACATGCAACTGGCTCAAACAATAAATAAAAGCTTTGTTTTCTAGCTTGGTGACATGATTTTTTGGGTTTCACAGCCAGCATGTGGCCAGCCTGAGGCAACATATACAGCATACTGCGGCCTACACATGATCTTCCTCTGAGAACAAGGGCTGCTGTTATTGCTTATTAAAAAACTATTGATGCTGAATTCATATGATGTGATAAAAATGGAGGGATCTGACAACAAAAATAAAGTAGTCTCATGATGAGACATACTGTGTTTTAATACAGGAATGCAGGAATTGTTTGGTATTTCTAATTGAGGCTGACTGAAGTAGTTGCATTGTGGGTAATTTAGGTTTTGACAAGGAGGAAGAATGCGTGGAATATAAAAGATGATGTGTCTGATTCTGCTGCATGGAGTCTCTTTTCTTCATCTAAATTATCCGTTGTGAGTCCGTGCCACTGTGCAATGGTAAATAAATGGAATACTTTTTCAAAGCTCCGTGTATTTGTATTTTTTTGGGTCACTTGGGGACAGAACATCCAAAAACACAACACCTGGAGGAAAGCAAGTCCAAAATTCACTCTCCTTTTAGCTTTTGCCCCCCATTGGATTGTACCGCTTGATGTCCTTTGCAGCTAGATTTTTCACTTTGCAACCGATTCTTCTCTTTAACCTTTGTGTTGTCTGGGGACTTGTTATCCTTCTGGGTAAAAATTGCAAATTAGCTTTTTATTTGGCTCTTTTTTAATGTTTTTTGACGCTTTTTGATGATAGTTAAGATCAGAGGATGTTGAGTGGATCACAGTTTATTTCAAATACCCACAATGAAAGTAATCATTAATTTCACCTGCCAAGAATGAAACATGGCTTCCATACAATGTACATCCAAGCATTCGTGTTATTTTGAGGCAATTTGGTTCAAAGAAACCCATAATTCTGATGTAAAATGGGTCAAATTTGACCCAAGGACAACGCAAGGGTTAATAATCTAAAGAAACACTAGTTTGGTGCTTGTGTGTAATCACACAGCCAAGTCTCATGGCAGTTTGTGAAATACTCACATTATTTAATCCATTGATTTGTGTATGGGTCACGTTAATTTTGTTATTTTCATGCATTGATTATGAATTTTGAAGTGATGTATGTATTTCAATGGGAAGCCTATTTTGTGATCACAGAAATAATAGCAAGTAGTACTGAAAAGCTTCACTTCTCTGGGGGAAGGCTCATTTCCCCCAGAGAAGCCCAGTGTCATGGCAGTTTGTGAAATGGTCACGTTCGAAAATTGGGACGTACTCAAATCAATAAATCAAAATAACGTTTCACAAACTGGTTTGAGACCAGGTTGGATCACACCAGTTTCATCTAACATTACAGCTGGTTTGGATTCAACTCTGTCTTATTTGTATTAAGTTCATCCCCTGTGTACAACCACCAGCGGTGGAAGAAGTACTCAGATCCTTTACTCAAGTAAAAGTACTAATAACACGCGGTAAAAATGCTCTGTTACAAGTAGAAGTCCTTAAGTAAAAGTAGGAAAGGAAAATGTAATTTCAAAGTACTCAATGCAGAAAAATCCTTCCATTTTAGAAACTGGAAATGATCCAAACACTTATGTGTTTTATGGTCTAATCATTTTAGCTGAACCTGTAGCCGTTAAATTGTTGGTTAGTTTAATTCATAAAAAAACATTGTATTTTAAAAACTATAAACTACATGTGTTTTGTGTGAAAACATGTTAATTTGTAAGTAACTAGTGAATGTAGTGGAGTGGATGAATGTAGTGGAGTAAAAAGTACAAATGTAACGGAGTACTAGAACGTGGCATAAAAAGCAAAGATTCAGGTAAAGTACAGATACTTCAAATTTGTATTTAAGTTTAGTACATGTACTTAGTCACTGCTTCTACTTTGTCTTCTTTTTAACCCTTTTATCTGTCATGTTACTTAGCTTTGTGTTTCTTTCACATGTCTTATGTAACGCATGTTTAATTGCTTTGGTGAAAGCCACTATACAAATGAACCTGCCTAGAAAAACTGGAACATACCAGACTGAATATCTAGATTTTTGTTACATTGACAACCACCTTCCTTGTTCTCTCCCTGACGTCCCAGGACTGATTGAACTCTGGCTCTCTTCCCTCTCCTCGCAGGCACTAGTCTACTTCAGGAGGTTGTGTATCTAGTGAGTCAGGGAGCAGACCCAGATGAGATCGGCCTTATGAACATTGATGAACAGCTGCCTGTCTTAGAGTACCCCCAACCTGGCCTGGACATCATACAGGTAATGGAGCTGAAATCAGGTTAGCACTCATTCATTTTTTCATTTCCGGACTGCAGGGGTTCTGGGTCTATGGCAGCTTATGGACCAGCCAGACTAGAAACTCCATAACTTTTCCAGGTTTTCTGTGTCCATACTATTTGTCCACAGTGTGTCATGCCTCAGTTCAATGCACATGGAGTTGGTGAGTCACGCTAATCTGGGCTCTGAGGCCGCAGGCAGCTGAAAGTACACAATGTACAGAATCCACAGACAACGCCTGCAGACACATTACTGGAGGGGCATTTCAACATGTATGCACATTACCTGAATCTAGCTCCAGGTTGTTGGACTCACGGTGTTCCCTGGGCTGTTCTGACACTGAACTTTGGCACCAAAACTGGGACACCAGTGTCTATTCAGAGTAAAATACGCCGACATGTCCACAAAGATAGTTTTTCTTTGTGATGTCCTGTTTTTCCACTTTGTGACTGGAGCTTCTCTGTCTGAGCGCTGGTCCTAACCAAAAAACCTATGGTACAATTTTAACTGACATATGTATGCCATAAATCAGAGCTGCGAAGATTAATCAATTAGCTGTCAACTTAAAACTATGGGCAACTATTTGGAAGTCTCTGATTCTTCTTAGATGTGAAATTTTTTTAGTTTCTTCACTCCTCTGTGACAGTAAACTGGGGCGGCTGTGGCTCAGTGATAGAGCGGTTGCCTGCCAATCAGAAGGTCGTTGGTTCAATCCCCGCCCCTGCAGTCATTGTCGAAGTGTCCTTGGTCAAGACACTGAACCCCGAGTTGCCCCCGGTGCTGCGCATCGCAGTGTGAACGTGTACGAATGTTTATCTGATGAGCAGGTGGCAACTTGTACGGCAGCCCCGGCCACAGTGTATGAATATGTGTGAATGGTGAATGTTTCCTGTAGATGTAAAAGTGCTTTGAGCAGTTGTTAAGACTGGAAAGTGCTATATAAATACAGCACATTTACATTTAAACTAAATGTCTTTGAGCAAGACATTTGAGGACGTCATCTTGGGCTTTGGAAAACACTGATTCACATTTCTCACCCTTTTCTGACATTTTGTCGACTTCTCAATTAATCGGGAAAATAATCGACAGATTAATTAAGTAATTAAGTAACATTAGTTGCAGCCCTACTGTTAACTAATCAATAGAATGATTACACTCATTCAATATAATAATAATAATAATAATAATAATAATAATAATAATAATAATATATTTCATGTCATCTGGTTGATTTTTTTTTATCAGTGTTCAGTGCGACAAACTGGAAATTTGTATTTTGGTACTACTATATAAGATCATCTGAACACACACACACACGCACACACACGCACACACACACACACACACACACACGCACACACTCACACACACTGATCAAAAAGGTAAAAAGTGCACAATTACTCTACCCGTGGTACACTTGGACTTAGCCTCTGCACATGCTTTAGTAATAAGTTTTAACTTTGCCTTTTTTTCCACAGGAGCTGACGTCCCCTCGTCTGATCAAAAGCCATCTTCCCTATCGATTCCTCCCCACGGCCATGCACAATGGAGAGGCCAAGGTCAGTCAACTAGCCATTAGGGGTGGGGGAAATAATTAATACAGCATAGTGTTGCAATATTTTCAGTGGCAATACTGTATCAATACACAGGCGCCAAGTGTGGATCTTTTATTATACATGTGTTGGTCAATTTTTCCCATTTTGAAGCAATAAAATTGAAGTGAGTTGAACAAACAGAGAACTAAAACAGATGTTTACGTTTTGGGGACAGCATTTGAAATTGGGAAATCGCAATAATATTGTATCGTGGCATAAGTATCGTGATGATATCGTATCGGGAGGCGTCTGGTGATTCCCACCCCTAGTAGCCATGACTTTCCGTTGCATTAAGATGCTTATTTAGACCTTTTCAGATTTGGTAGCTATATTTTAAGGTAGAGTTGAAGTCAATGCATCAACACCGTCTACACGCAGATAAAGAGGAGAGCAAAGAATAAGTAGAAAATTGAAACCAGCTGTTTACAGAACAATAACCTGCCAATGTACATACTGTACATATACATGTTGTGATTGTTTCTGTTTCCTGTATTTTCCTATTTCTTGTGTATGCTTCTGTACTGTATTGATTGGGTTTTTGTTCTGTTTCCTGGTTTATGGTTTGGTCCGTGTTTCCTCCCTTGTCTTGTCTAGTTGTACTTCCTGTCTTGTGTGTCCCTTTGATTGTCTTGATTTTCTGTTTCTTGTTTTATTTTGAAGTCTGTTTTCCTCCTTAGTCTTTTAGGCTTTACTACCTGCCTTGTGTTTCGTCTGCCCCACCCTGATGTGTTCCACCTGTTCCTGAACCTAGTGTCACCTGTCTCTCGTTACCTCCTCACCCTGTGTATTTAGTCTTTGTGCTTCCCTTGTCTTGTGTCAGATCCTTGTTGTATGTACCTGTGTCAGCGTGCTATGAATCTCTATGCCTGAAAGAAAACAACTGATCTAGCATTTCACATTGCATTTTGCATTGTAAAAATAACAAAGCTTCATTTGATCTGCCTAGTGTATGAATAAAGAAACATTCCACTCTTTATTGTGTGCCATTTGAAATATATATTACTCTTGGGGCTATTTATCTTTTACTCGATATAGATTGAGTGAAGCAGGTACTACAGAGCCTGATGTGTTCCACCTGTTCCTGAACCTAGTGTCACCTGTCTCTCGTTACCTCCTCACCCTGTGTATTTAGTCTTTGTGCTTCCCTTGTCTTGTGTCAGATCCTTGTTGTATGTACCTGTGTCAGCGTGCTATGAATCTCTCTGTCTGTCTCCTGATTTTTCCCTTGGTTTCTGTTCATCTGGTTTCTTCATTTTTTGA
The DNA here is from genome assembly GCF_008692095.1 of Etheostoma spectabile. Taxonomy (NCBI): domain Eukaryota; kingdom Metazoa; phylum Chordata; class Actinopteri; order Perciformes; family Percidae; genus Etheostoma; species Etheostoma spectabile. The sequence goes on from NC_045755.1 coordinate 908,005, forward strand.
CCTGCTGTTTTGGGGACGCTCTCAAGCTCATTACCTCACCTGTCGTCTCAGCATTTGGGTCCAACCTTCTCCGCCAACCATGACAATACATTTAGTGGAATATGTGCAAAAAACAGATTGCCACGAATAATGTAATAGTGCACGGGTTCTGAGCAAAGTGGCACAGTTATACATTTGTATGTAATATGGAATAAAGTCTAAATTAAAATAAGTGTTCGATTTCAACCTGTGGCCCTTTGCTGCATGTTCCTCCTCCTCACTCTACCCTAAAGATGTATATCTAATATATATATATATATATATATATATATATATATATATATAATATTATAAATAATATCACAGAGTATGGTCTAGACCTGCTCTTTTATGAAAAGTACAATGAGATAACTGTTGTGATTTAGTGCTATAGAAATAAAACTGAATTGAATTGAAATGTACTGTTCTCCAACAACAGCATTTTATTAGGACTCCCATTATGTATCCTGTGGTTCTCTTTTAGGTGATCTACATGGCTCGTAACCCTAAGGACCTGGTGGTGTCTTACTACCAGTTCCACCGCTCTCTCAGGACCATGAGCTACCGGGGAACCTTCCAGGAGTTCTGCCGGCGCTTCATGCATGACAAGCGTAAGTATGGAGGAAGACTGGAACACTGGGTCATATCTGGTTTCAAGTCAGTGAACTCCTTTACTGTTTTGTCTCCAGAACACTGTAATGTAGCTGTATGTTTCTCTATTTCTCTCTCTCAAGTGGGATATGGTTCCTGGTTTGAACATGTTCAGGAATTTTGGGAACATCGTAACGACTCTAATGTCCTCTTCTTGAAATATGAAGACATGTACAAGGTAACATCCTCACTATTGTGCTTTTTTTATAGCCACTGTCTGCTAGCTTTTTTTTTATTGCTATTAATCTTTGATCTTCTCGGACATGCTGATGGACTTTTAGAAAAAGCACCCACTCCATCTCAGACTGTCACACCACATAACACGCTGAGGTTGTTAGTACCTATAAATACTGGGCCCACCATGAAACGCGCCCCGGCTTTGAAGCAAAATGAACATAGTGGCCAAAACAGTGAGATTGCAACTCCAGGGCCATCACAGGATGCCTTATTTATGTGTTACAAGTGTGTAGTTGAGATCAAAATGAGGCCTGACTTTGAAGATAGGGTGTGGCCCTAGCAACAACACTGAAAGTAAGGGGAAGGAAGTAGGCCAGGGGCCAATGCCCACTTTTGGCAAGCTTAAGGATTCACCATGCATTCCACTTTGGCAAGGTTTTGACTCTTCTAACTGTTTGGTATCATATAGATAGAAAGTGAGTCAGTAAATGTTTACAGTGGAGCTGCTGTACTGATAAATGACTGTATCGTGCAGCTCTTTGGTGGGAAGTTACTTTTTAACCTGTATTTATACTGTGAAGAGACTTTCTGAACATGCATGCTCTTTACCAATGAATGTACAGAAACTAAAATACCCAACATTAAAATAAGATAAAGAGAGTGAAATATAGGCTACAATAAAACACATTGGAAATGGGATAATAGCAACACACTTTGGTAAATAACAAGTTAGTTTAAAGATGATTCTGCAATGCTCTAGCAATGCTTTAGATAACGTTCTTGCGTAAAACTCTCCAGTCAAAGAAAAAGAACATAATATGCCAAATCAATATTTGCCCTTTGCTTTGCCAAAGGTCCCTTTTTTACCTTATCTTGGGCTATCTTGTTTACGAGGCACAGGCTCAGACATGTCCTCTCTTTGGCAGATAGGCTTTTCTTAGATTAGATTTTTTTTTGAATGGAAGGGAGAAGGCACCACAACTGAAAGAAAACAACTGATCTAGCATTTCACATTGCATTTTGCATTGTAAAAATAACAAAGCTTCATTTGATCTGCCTAGTGTATGAATAAAGAAACATTCCACTCTTTATTGTGTGCCATTTGAAATATATACTACTCTTGGGGCTATTTATCTTTTACTCGATATAGATTAAGTGAAGCAGGTACTACAGAGCCTGCCTCAGATCAGAGAGCTAATTTGAAATTGTTCCTTTTTAACTCATTGAACTGCATGGAAATGTGCCTGCTTATTAGAAATTGATGCCATTGTTTTTGAAGCTATAGACAACCAGATCCACATGGTGGGGAATTTAGCGGAGCATTTAGCAGCTAAGGAGCTTTCGGAGAGCAAAACCAGAGCTAAAAAGACAATGAATAGTGAGACATACATTCATCTGGTGTCCAGATACACAGGTCCAAATGATTGCTAATCTTGCTCTGTCTGCTGAACGTGTAACTAGGCAATGGTTTGCTAACACACCACAACAACTTTAAAAGGTAATAACATGTCAATGTTGAGGCAAAGCTTGTTCTGGTGCCCTTTAAAAAAGGCAGGCATTGTTGAAGGATATAAACATTTTGTTAGGTTTCTAACCCAAAATGGTGAGACAAAACACACTATAGAGAAGCAGTTAAAGGTCTTTAACACATTCTCACTCCCTTTGCATAAAATACAGACGCTTGGTCATATGCTTTTGGCCTTATTGACGCTAAAAGTGTCCTTTAATAATAATAATATATATTTTATCAATCCCACAAGGAGAAATTACAATTTACACTCTGTTGTTATTGCACACAGGCCTGAATTACACACATATGCTCAGTACCTATACAGTCCCTGACAAAAGTCTTGTCGCTTATCTATTTTGTAGAAACACCTG
>NC_045755.1:910756-923270 GCF_008692095.1 Etheostoma spectabile
CCCTGCTATTAACCTGACTTTATTAATCAAATTGGTGGAGAAATAGCTCATTGAAAAGCTAAAACCCTCCCAATGATGTTCAATGCACTGAAATAAATATTTCACTAAAAAACGATTCATTATTTTAATAAGACAGAAAGGTCAAATTTTGGGAAGACAAAGTTTTGTCGCCTATACATAATTGAACAAATTTACTAACATACTAAAATATGTCAGCAAATAAATTGTGGTGCGGTTGAGATCCAAATTTAATATCTGTATGACCCCCATGAGCTTGGGACTGCATCCATGCGGTTTGGCAAGGATTCACAATGTATTGATGAAGTCATCAGAAGAGCTAGGAAAGCAGTCTTGCATGCCTCCAAGAGTTCATCAAATTCTTTGGTTTGGTCTTCCATGCTTCCTCTTTCATCCTACCCCACATATGCTCAATGACGTTCATGTCTGGTGACTGGGCCGGCCAATCCTGGAGCATCTTTCTTCTTCGCCTTGAGGAACTTTGAAGTGGAGATGGAATATGCATGGAGAACCATCCTGCTGGAGAATTTGGCCTCTTTATGGTTGGAATATAAGAGGTAGCTAAGATTTCTTGGTATTTGAGACTATTGATGTTGCCTTCCACCCTGCAGATCTCTCGCACACCCCCATACTGGATGTAACCCCAGACCATGATTTTTCCCGCCACAAAACTTCCACTGTTTCTGGGTGAATCTTGGATCCATGCGGGCTCCAGTAGGTCTGCAATATTGCGGCAACTGTGGTGTAATTCAACGAAGATTCAACTGAAAAATCCACTTTCTTCCACTTCTCCAGCGTCCATCCTTTTAGCAAGCTGTGGGCCTTGGCAAATGCCACACTTTTTTCAATTGTCTTTTGATTAGTGCTGGCTTCTGGGCACTGATTCGACCATGGAGGCCATTTCGAGACGAATCTGACAAACTGTTCAGGTTGACACATGACCTTCAGGTGACCATGTCTGGTGGAGCTCTGCTGCAGTGGAAAATGGCTGGCCTTGGATTTTAGAGCCAACAAACGGTCCTCTCGAGCAGTTGTCTTGGGCGGGTCTGCCTGACCTGGGCTTGTCAAAAACATCTCCAGTGTCTCAAATTGTTTTTTTAATCCACTGTACTTGACGCTGAGCACATTGAAGGTGTCTGCCACATCAGCAGTGATCTGGTCTTCAGCCTCTTGATAATCAAAACTTTAGTCTCAGGTGAATCTTAGACATGTTTTGCAGATGTCTAGTTGCAGTTGATGTGACGGCTAGTGACTGGGGTTGTTTCATACACACCTGAGACCTAATTGATCCATTATTAGTCACAGGTGAGCTCATATGACAAGGCGACAACCATTGTCTTTGCAAAAAATGACTCAATGGGCTTTACCAAGCGGAATATTAGAACACTTTTTGACAGTTTCTTTTTGCACTGAAACATTATTACAAAAGCTGTTGGGATTAAAATGAGCCATTTCTTGTAAATAAATCTTGATTAGAAATATATTTCAGCGGCCACTTCGGTCAATTTGTACACAAGCGACAGACTTTTGTCAGGGACTGTACATGTACTAATAGAGGATGTCAAAGTGTGTGTGGGGGGCTGCCCATGGAAAAGCGCCCCGAGCAGTTGGGGGTTTGGTGCCTTGTTCAAGAGCACCTTGGCATGCCCAGGAGTGAACTGGCACCTCTCCAGCTCCCATCCACCAGCATACTTTGGTCCGTATGTGAATTGACCAGCAACCGTCTGGTTCCCAACCCAACTCCCTTGACTTTAGGAAAAGTGACACGCTGGACACAAGTTAGGGTTAGGGTTTGAAATCCTGTGTTTGTTTGACCCATCCACCCACCTCAATGTTGAGCTTTTCATTTATGTATTCATAAGGACAGCGTACATTCATTAAGATTTCTGCAAATGTGGCAGTGTAAGCCAGCCGCTAATTTCCAACTGTAGTCCTTTGGCAAGAGTGTATGAAACCACGATTGACTTGGACAGTTTTCCCAGATGTCAAGTCAGTTACCAATCACTACAGTTATTGCTCTTAATGCTATGTCATCTTTGGCGCCGCAAAGCTCTGCCTCCCGGTGAAGGTGCTTTTTGCGTCTCATCGGATGCCCAATGCTTGCTGGCGCATTCGCTGAAAGTTTCAACGTCCTGGTTTACTTTGGTGATATGTGGCCTACTGAATATGCGCAGTAGTGTTTCCCTGCTGTCCCACCCCTGAGTTCCCTCTGGGTCAATGACTTACATTGTGTTGATGTTCTCATATAATTTTTCTCTGCTTGAAAATTTTTTTCCAACAAAAAAGTCCATTGATAGTATACTAATACTATAAAATAAAATTGCATACTAATACACTAAAACAAGATGATGACAATGGTAACCATTGTAACTGCTAAACATTAGCATGTTAGCTTTGTCATTGTGAGCATGTTAGCACATTAGCACAAAGCTTAACCCTTGTGTTGTTCTTCTTGTCAACCATTTTATTGCTTTTTCCAACTTTTTTGTTTCATGTTTTTGGTGTTTTTTCCAAATTTTGTTGATAATTTTTTAAACGTTGACATTTTCAGAGCTTATTTCAATGGCCCATTTTTTGTGGAAAAAAAGAAAGGAAGAGTAACTGAAAACGGATCAATTTGACCCAGGTTAAGAATTCAAGAGGGAGGCAGGTTTTCTCTGTATTTGTGTGTGTATTGCTCTCCTCTGGTGTCCAGGATCTGGGGACGCTGGTGGAAAATTTAGCCCGTTCCTTGGTGTTTCCTGTGACAAGGCTCAGCTGGAGGGCATGGTGGAGAGCTGCAACCAGCTTATTGAGCAGTGCTGCAACTCGGAGGCGCTGTCCATCTGCAGAGGTAGTGGGAGGGAAATAGAAGAAGGAAAACCCTTCACTTCCTCTTGTCTGGTAGCTAGGCAGAGTTCTGTGTGAGTTCTGACTTACTAAAGGTCCGTGTTTCGTTGACACTGAAACTATTTTTAATTCACCTTCACTGGATCTGACATTCTTCTTTTGGCTCCATCAGCTTATGATTTTACAGTTAGAGTCCCATGGCTGTATATATGGGTCTTCAATTAGCCTAAGTGATATAATATTTTTGTGAATTCCAAACAGTGTGGAAGATGTTTACAAGACTCAGACTACTCTCAAATTGCATAAAATTAATTTTATTCTAAGTGTCTGTGTCATCTGGCAGAACAGAAAAGTAAAAAAGTCACTCATTATTTCCATGTATGATGCAAACAAGCAGTTCCTGGTAGAAGACAGAATTAAATCAGCATTGTGGTAATGCCACAGTTTTAGATATGTGGAGAGGAGGGACTGAGAGGAGAGAAAGCAAAATGTAGTTAATGTTCCCTCTCAGAGCCATTAGATCTGGCTATGGTGATCTCATGATATCATCTAGCTACCCGGAGCCAAAGCTATTTAAAGACCAGGGAAGGAGAAAAACAAATCATATAACTGCATATCTTCTTCTTTTTTTAGAATCTGCTGTGACTGTAGGGATCAATACGATTGTTGAATGGGAAGTTATCTTAGGCCAATAACCTACGTCCTCCCAAATTACAAAAACAGGATCTTCCTTATCTCTAGGTGTCTATGCAATTTTGACATTGACAAAAAATTGACTGCAACTTCTCTTTTTGAGATCGGTGTCCCCGTTCCCCTGGATATAGACAGAACACACACACAAACACGCACGCACGGACACACACACAGGCCGGCACTATCATTGATCTTCTATAAAACACCTTAAGTGGTTACTCTAATAGTGTCCCATGTAGCAGAGTGTACTAGTTGCAGGGTTATATGTTTTTTTTTATCAATCAATTAATCAATCCATCAATCAGTCAGTTAGTCAGGTTTGCTTATTCATCATTTGGTGTAATTTCCATATCTCACCATTCAGCCAATCACATGCCTCGTAAGCAACAAGCTCAAAACAATCAACTGCTACCAGATTAAGCCAGTTAGCTCCTGTAAGCTAGAGAAAAAACAACGTCTAGCTTTACAGTAAAAAACAGTGGCATTTGATGGGTGAAGGTCCCACTGTCATGAAGGATCGCAGTTATAATTAAAGTCTGTGTGAAAAATGCCACAATTAAATAAAATGTAATTATAATAAAAAAAACCACCAAACTATTTATACATATATTATTTATTTAATATTGTGTCCTTTTTAAATGTATCATATTGACGCTTTCACAATTATCCAAATAGGTCATTGTGATCTTCAGGTTGTGTACATGGATAGTTTTTTTTTTCTCATTTAATTTAAAGGTTGAAAATTATACCACCACCATGTGGCTACATGTTGCATCTACTACCCAGCTTGCAATTCAGCTACATACTTGTGATTCAACCTGCCCACCATGATTTACCCTCTTTGAGTTTCATGTAGACGTCTTTCATTTTTATTCCCTAATTGGTTGAAATTATTCAGTTTGTTTTTTGTTTCCATTCCTATTTGTATTTTAGTTTAATTATGGTTTCTGTCATGTGTTGTTTTTATTTTTTTCCCATTAATTCTTTCTTTTTTAGTGCATGGAAGTCTGGTGTCTGATGTGCTCTAGGCTTAACCACAGCTGTCAGTCTGATCCTGTCTTACACACGTCACAGCAGGTGAGTCCGAGCCCGGCAGGCTGCATTCACTCTGCGCTGAAACTGTCAGATGAGATTCAGAATTCATCAGAATTCACATGGACTTTACATTACATTCAACATTCAGAAAATGCAGAGTAACAAGGCAACACTCCTGAGCAGGTTAGGGTTAATACTGAAGCAATGTTGTTCAAATGGCAGAATCTTCAACAGGGGGTTCACGACCTCCAGGGGTCCTCAGTCATTGCAGGCGGTCCACTACATTTAAACATACATAAATGGCCTGTAGGTACAGGTGCCACATTGGAGCCATCTACAGATACAGGTAAGCTTAAGGATTCACCATGAATTCCACATTTATTTTTAGATTAAAATAAGTATTGTTTTAATACTTAGTATTGTAGGGCACCATGAAAGGTAGTGTATAGCTTTAGGCGACCCAACACATTATTGCGGGCCAGTTTTATTGTAGCCCAGTTTTATACAATATGGGTAGGGGGTCCCTGCTCGTCTCTCTTTCAGTTGGGGGTCTTAAAAAAGGATATCTCGCCCCCTTATTTTTATTTATCTATTGCATTGGAACAGAAAATTAAGACCAAACTCAAACAGTTTTTTCCTCCTACAAATGAAGAATTACCCATCCGCAACATTTTGTTGAAAGAGATAAAAAAATGAAAAGACAACTATAGACATCATCCAATACACCTGTATTTTTGGTCTTTTTAGATGTATATTAAGGGCATCAGGAATAATAAGAACTACATAGTGTATACATATCTTTGTATATATACGGGGTTAACAACACATCTAGCAGATGTTGTTGTTCTTAATGCGTTATCAAATATGCAATATGGTGCCATCTGAAGAAAAAACAACTAGTTTTATTATTTTAAAAGTTAATTTAATTTAAAGCATTTTGTGTAAATGGAAAAAATAGCACTGATGATCATTTGGTCTTTCTATCTCCTTCAAAATGACATGCTCTTACTGTGAGGGAAATGTGGTGTAGTCAATCCACTGCTTATGATTCATAAATTGAAGAAAGACATTTCAGAAATTAAAGTAAACAGATAGAATGAAACGCTCTCTGGGGAGAAAAGATCATTTTCTCAAAAATGACTGTTTTTAGTAGTTAGGGCATGGATGGTAGTTCTAGTGGCTTCCATGATAAATAATTAAGACGTGTTGGTATATTTCTTTAAAAAACAGAGTCATTTAGCATGGGAGGTGTTTTAAAATGAAACCAATACTGTGTAGATCACTTTCAAACTGAGTGTTATCAAAGAATATGTAGCTCTGCATCCACTGCCCCCCCAACTCTGTGCCATGAGCACAATGTCTATAGGAAATATTACCTGTCCCAGATATGTTGATGGTAATTTAACATAAATCAAAAACAATTTGTAAGACCAAGTAACAAAGCGGGATCCACCTTAATGTCCTTATCATGTCAGCTGAATTTGCTTCAAAGTTCAATTTATCAGTATACAGCATAGAAAATATGTTTAGAAATATATGAAATATGGATACCGGGTAGCTCACCTTGAGACAGTGCCCTATAGAGGATTACTCCGTGACGCCGCAGCCGCGGGTTTGACTCCACACTTGGACCTTTGCTGCATTCATTCCCTTTCCTGTCTTCAGCTGGCATATAACCCAAAGGCTAAAATGCCCAAATCTTGTTTTCATTTTAAACAAATTGTACAGCTGAATACAAACACATTTTCTACAAACTCAGTCTGCCACTTATAAATAAACTGTTCCAGGCTGCTCCATGGTATCAGAGTTTTGGATAGTCCCCAGGGAAACATTATTGGCATTTGACAACGCTGGGAAGATTGGCAGAACCGCAGCCATGTGACAGAACTCTGATCCAATGGAATCACTTTGGCAGATTGACAGCACTCTAGCCCAATGGTTTGGGGGGTCGCCAACCCTTGCCCCCCTTCTAGACCCTGCTCTTGGGTGCAGGACACCATTTTGGTGATCTGTTCTAACTTAACGATTATTCCAATTAAAATTGTCCCCTCTCCCTGTGTATCCTGCCTGCAGGTCGTGCGGTCTGTGGAAAGTCTTCACAGTGTCTATGAATGAAAACTTGACGCTGTGTACAGACAGAAGATGGGCAAGTCCGACCTGACCTTTGACTTCTGCCGTGGAGGATACCTGACGCCACTCTCTACCCTCACGGATCTGCTCCAGTACAGTTGACCAAACCCACGCTCCTACTGTGGGAATCCACTCCAAGACTTTTCCCAGAATGCAATATGTCTCAAGTCCCTCAAAATTCCACCCTTGTAGACTGATCAAAATCAACCAGATTTATTGGGAATTTATTGGATTTTCTCAGTCAATAGTTAAACCAAACCTCCCTCAACCCCTACCTCCACAGTATGCTCCCACTGCTGTGTATGTTATGTGTATATAGTAACCAGGTTTCGACTGAAAATGTTTTTTTGAAGGCCGACATCAATACTTGAGCTGAAGCATTTTTTTCCAAATCTCCCAATATGACCGCGTTCACAAACAGGGATTCAAGCTACATGCAGGTATTGTGACTGAAATACGAGAGAATCACGCACACAAAATCTGAACAAAAAAACAACCGTTCAGCAGGATTACTCTCTATTTTGTTGTTGATCCATTAAGGCCAGGGTATGCTAGAAGGAATGAATCTAAATTTGGTTGGCAGAACGCTGAACGAGACTTTTTTGGCAACCAAAGTGTCATATGACTTTAACAAGATAAAAAACACAGAGTGAAAGGTTCAGGTTTTGATGAAAACATGGACACACCCAAATCAATTGCAATTAATGTGTAATAGTGTCAAATCCCAACAGGAGTTATCTTAGGACACTTTACAGATAGAGTAGGTCTAGACCACACTCATAATTTCCAAAGACCCAACAATTTCCCATGAGCAAGTACTGGCCACAGCCACCCAGTGCCATGGTTAGCATTGCCAAGCTTCAATCATGATTGACAGGTCGCGTGTAGCCACACCCTAAGGCTCTGCCTGCTTTATTGTCAATTATTAATAGATGGAAAAATAATTTTAAAAATGAAGATAGTAGGAACATTTCCCCATGGGCTATAGAAAACGACATCTTTTTGCACCCAGGGGAGTCACCCATGCTAGAAGTTAAAGTTCCACTTCTGCATTGGCTTCACTTTTCAGACCCAGAAGCTTCGTCCATCATTTTAAGTCTAGGGTGCAACCAGAAATCCATTCGGTTGATTCAACTAAGAAGTGGTGAAAATCTTTTTTTTGCCTGAACGTTTTTGCCTATTAATGGGAAAAGCAAAGGCACTTGGGCCTCTAGAAGTCGTTTGGGGCCACTCAACTGATGAGGACACTTAGCTTAATTTCGACAGCATGATGATTTACCTCGCGTCCACTTGACTCAACTCCGTTTGGTACAAGTTCTTTTTCGTCTCCCCAAAAGAACAGTCGAGTTGAATGAGTTGTGCCACACACATGCAGTGGAAATGCAGCGATAGTCTGCTCAAGTTCACCCTCCACACAAAAAGCCTGTGAGAGAACAGACATCTCACTCTGACTTATTTGCAGCGTTGTCACCCACACATATCTGTACATAGCCTCAGTAATAGTCTGTTGTTGGAGGGTGTCAGGTGGATAAACCTTCTGAACAATTTACGCCACCATGAAACCACTACACCCCTGCAGAGGGGCTCACATTAATGCAAACAGTTTTATAGGAGGTAAGTAGCTCTATATGTCAGGCCACCACACTAATACAATAAGTAAGTAAGGAATAACTTGCCTAGCATGTATGGTGATTATATTGTAACTGAACAAACTGCTCAAATAGAATAACAGGGTTTCCATCTGCCCTTGAATCTGACAAACCTGTGATCAGTTGAACCCTCAAACTGAGTGCATTACCTGTTGTAATGACGCAACAGTGGTTTCAAGCCAGGTAGACGCATGGGTAACTTTTAAAGTGAAGCCAGTCACGCCTCAACCAATCCAGCAGCTCAGTGTGTTGGTGTGTGTGATCGTTGTTTTTTTTTTTCTCAAGTGCCGCAGGGTGTTCAGCCTCCATCACTCCATTGAGCTTATGTGTGAGAATGAGTGTGTTGAGAGAGAAAGAGAGAGTTTTGTCTTGTCAGCTTAGTTATACTCACCAATGCATCCGGCTTTGTAGACCAACTTAGCCATTAATTCACAGGATTCATCATCCATAAAAACACTGAGTAGAAGAAAACAGTGTAACGTTGCAGCCCCTCAGTGGTAAAATCAACAACCCAGTGATAAGGTCTGACAAGACCCTCCCCCATTTTTACTTTTTATTGTTACTGTAGTGGCACCGCCCTCTAGTTCCCAAAGTAATTATGATGTGATCAAATTAGGGGTACATGAGCGTCAATTCCATATCAGGAGGCAAGTCGGGCAGTGTAGGGTCAACAAAACACAGGATTTCCCCCTTTTTTACACTCTCATTTCAAGTGTGTCATATCCTGATTAATTCCACTTTTTTTCACTTAGCCACATATAGGCTTGAATCTCTGTTAGCCAGATCACAGATCCGATTCAATCTCCATTTTCCAGGCTATATGCCAATGACTCACTTCAGTCCAGAGGGTGGTGGTAATGCACCTGTAGCTGTATCATAACCAGGTCATATAGTTTTGAATTTCAAGTTCACTTTTGTTCAGTTTTAGTTAGTGTGTAATACTAGTTTTAGTTTAGTTTCAGTTTTTTTCAGAATGATTGTTATCTTATATATTTAGTTTTAGTCTTACAGGGATTTGAATTTTCTGCTGGAATGTCAACTCGTTTTAATTTCTATAAAAAAACTATACTGAAATGACATGCTTTCATTTTTTTTATTCCATTGTTAACCTGGCAATACATTTCAGTTTAGTTTTTTTGTTTGAGTTTTTTTTTGTTTTTACAGTTTAAAATATTTTTTCACTGCTTATTTTTATTTAAGGTTATTATATCCCTGACGGTAACAGCTAAAGTGCTGTTTTCAGTTTAGTCCCAACAACAGTTTTATTGTTGGTAGCTAATAACGTCTGTACAGATGCTCGAACATCTGGCAATCTTAGGTGCCCATATGTGGATTCCAAAAAGAGAACACCCCCCGCCCTCGAGACAAAAATAATGGACATGAACTACTCTGTGTCAGCATCATTAAACCCGCGTGAAAAAAGGAAAAATTAAAACAAATGCGGCAACCATGCGTACCAGTAGCCTGGATGCCAGCTCACCTAGCCCCCCCCCACAACATTTGACCAACATTCGGGAAGTTCGGTCTCGACTTGACCGCTGTGGGGCAACATGCTCAAACCATGCTGTTCGGACCAATCAGATTGTCAGGCGGGCTTCATGTGGATATAGCAGATGATCAACAGTAACGGAATCAACCAAGAGTCAACAAAGCACCGGATTGAATTAGTTTACAACAAAGATGGCTGCGCTGGAGATTTGAGATGTGTAGATTCCTCCACCATCGCGTCATTCATTTTAAAGAGGAACAAACCTCCTTTTCTCTGATTGGTTGTATAGTATCCAATTGAGTGAGGCGTTCTTTTTCCTAGTTTCGTTTTGAAACACGCCCCATAATCACAGCCCAATGAAGCAGCATCAGACTCATATTCCGACTAGAATCTTCAGACTCATGGCTATGCTCTCAATCGCGCACTTCCCTTAGTGCACTTACAGAAGTACACTTCGTGCACTACGTACTATCTTGATATTGCGTAAATTTGACAGAGAGTGTTGTCTCAAATCGCGCACTTCCATGGCACTTACCGGAAATGACGATCACATTTCATCCCTTCTCTCTGTACAATTGGGAATTCTCACCAGGGAGAGCATTCCAGTCTGCTGCTGTGTTTCGCAAAAAATAATTCCTGCTTTGTTTTTGATATTTAACAAAATAAATGTGATATATTTGCTCCGTGTCACGCCAGGATGACGATTGCGACGCCGCCGTCATGTCACCCCCCATAGCTTCAAACAGTACACACCCTGTATCGTAATATTCGTTCTTGTTACTGCACTATTAATTCATAATTATACCTTTCTTTGTAGTCCACTCTTTTAAGTATATACTTATGTTCTGCTCTAAAAATCAGTAAAGTAAATATTCATTCATTCCTTTCCTGTTCATTTTAATGCTCACGGTTTCATGAGGACATCCTTGTTGCCCATAGATAAGACTGTGTGTTATGAAGCATTACCCCTTACACTTACCTAATAGACAAACCAATCATTACATCTTTTATATAATTTGTATTTTTGTTCTAAATGGGTCTCATACAGTGACAATACAATAGTGAAGCATAGGTAACAGAATTGACATTTAAATAGATCCATTCCTTTATCATTACTATATCTTGCTACAGTCATGCAACGTGTAATACAAAGATGACAAAGTTAAATACTTTTAATATTATTTATTTTAAAAATGTGTGCTTGTAGTTCTGCAGGCTCCCCCCCCCCCCCCCCCCCCCCCATGCCGTAGCTAGTCTGAGGGGATAGGGACTGAGGGTGGTCTATAGCCCCCCCCAGCCGTAGATAGTCTGATGGGACAGGGACCTGAGGGGAGCAGCATTCTCCAGGGGATCCTTCTACGGTCTGAGGGCCATCGTCACCCCTCAATGACGACCTTTATTTCCTCGTTGGTCCCTGAGAGAACTGGTTATACAGGATAATCATCAGGGGGAAGTAATTATAAAGATCTACACATTCAGGTGGAGCAGAAACCGTGATACGTTGTTAACATTACGCTACTGTTAACGTTCCTGACAATCAGCTGATCGCTATTTCGCTGAGCTAACGCTCCACGTCGGATTATGTACACTGTTAAGATCATACATCTAACACTAAACATCGTCCATGGACAAAAGTTTAACACACAAACAACAATATACTACAACACATGTAACGTAGCTATAACTTATTGCCAATATGGGAAACTGCCGCTTGTTAGCTAAGGTTGGCTTGCTAGCACGTCAAATTACGGTACAATAACGTTATAATTCGTGGTACAAAAATGATTATCGACTGTAAAATTAACCAAGTTACATTTACAAGTGGCTTATATGTTTAGCAAAAAACTCACGTTCACACTTGTATTGCTCCGTCGTCCTCGCTATCGCGTCTTCCCCGCCGCTATCAAAGTTTTTCAACGGTTGTTTACTCCGCCCCTTCCGCTACGTAGCCAAGATGGCGACCGTTTATGTGTGAAAGTGTTCCATCCCATCTCAACTTAACTTTGTGACCGGTTTGAGTACACCATCCGGTAATTTTAAGTACACTTCATTTGACCGCACTACATGTGAACGCACTATGTACTCAATAGTTAGTATTTTAGTACAGAAGTGCGCGATTTGAGACACCGCCATTTTCTGACTAGAATCTGAGTATGACGACGTATGTGCAAAAATAACAAATATGCAAGACTGTACGGCTGCAGCCTGCAGCCTCCTGTCTGGCGCCGCGGGCTTCTACTTCTCAAACTAAAAGCTTGCAGTCTTCATACTTTTGTGTTTTGTGTTTAAGATATGTTATAAGTTGTACAATATGAGAACTGCCTCCTTTTATATCGAAGATGGTGCCATGGTAGTAGTTATAGCTTTATTGACGGGTAATTAATTGCTTCAGTGTTGGTCATATATCATAATAGAAAGCCTTAAGTGGCGCCCATGCTCTCTGCCATAATCTCACATGACCCCAAATCATTTATGAGGTTGTACTAATGCATGGAACTCAGACAAATGGTACACGCTAAAACCCTCCCAAATGATGTTCAATGCACTGAAATAAATTAGTTTCACTAAAAAACGATTCATTATTTTAATAAGACAGAAAGGTCAAATTTTGGGAAGACAAAAGTTTTGTCGCCTATACATAAATTGAACAAATTTACTACAAATACTAAAA
>NC_045755.1:923295-942032 GCF_008692095.1 Etheostoma spectabile
CTATGTCAGCAAATTAAATTGTGGTGCTGTGAGATCCAATTTAATATCTTGTATGCTTCCATGAGCTTGAAGGACTGCATCCATGCGGTTTGGCAAGGATTCTACAATGTATTGATGAAGTCTCATAAAATAGCTAGGAAAGCAGTCTTGCATGCCTCCAAGAGTTCATCAAATTCTTTGGTTTGGTCTTCCATGCTTCCTCTTTCATCCTACCCCACATATGCTCAATGACGTTCATGTCTGGTGACTGGGCCGGCCAATCCTGGAGCATCTTGATCTTCTCGCCTTGAGGAACTTTGAAGTGGAGATGGAAGTAGTGCGATGGAGACCCACCTGCTGGGAAATTTGGCCTCTTTTATGGTTGGGAATATAAGAGGTAGCTAAGATTTCTTGGTATTTGAGACTATTGATGTTGCCTTCCACCCTGCAGATCTCTCGCACACCCCCATACTGGATGTAACCCCAGACCATGATTTTTCCGCCACCAAACTTCACTGTTTTCTGGGTGAATCTTGGTCCATGCGGCTCCATAGTGCCAATATTTGCGGCAACTGTGGTGTAATTCAACAGAAGATTCAACTGAAAAACCACTTTCTTCCACTTCTCCAGCGTCCATCCTTTTCAAGCTGTGGGCCTTGGCAATGCCACACGGTTTTTCAATTGTCTTTTGATTAGTGCTGGCTTCTGGGCACTGATTCGACCATGGAGCCATTTCGAGACAGAATCTGACAAACTGTCAGGTTGACACATGGACTTCAGTGACCATGTCTGGTGGAGCTCTGCTGCAGTGGAAAATGGCTGGCCTTGGATTTTAGAGCCAACACGGTCCTCTCGAGCAGTTGTCTTGCGGTCTGCCTGACCTGGGCTTGTCAAACATCTCCAGTGTCTTCAAATGTTTTTTTAACCACTGTACTTGACGCTGGACCCATTGAAGGTGTCTGCCACATCAGCGTGGATCTGGTCTTCACCCTCTTGATAATCAAAATTTAGTCTCAGGGTGAATCTTAGACATGTTTTGCAGATGTCTAGTTGCAGTTGATGTGACGTCTAGTGTACTGGGGTTGTTTCATCACACCTGAGACCTATTGATCCATTTAGTCACAGGTGAAGCTCATATGACAAGGCGACAACACTTGTCTTTGCAAAAGACTCAATGGGCTTTACCAAGCGTGAATATTAGAACACTTTTTGACAGTTTCTTTTGCACTGAACTTATTACAAAAGCTGTTGGGATTAAAATGAGCCATTCTTGTAATAAATCTTGATTAGAAATATATTTCAGCGGCACTTCAGGTCAATTTGTACACAAGCGACAAGACTTTTGTCAGGGACTGTACATGTACAATAGAGAGATGTCAAAGTGGTGTGGGGGGCTGCCCATGGAAAAGCGCCCCGAGCAGTTGGGGGTTTGGTGCCTTGTTCAAGAGCACCTTGGCAGTGCCCAGGAGTGAACGGCACCTCTCCAGCTACCATCCACCAGCATACTTTGGTCCGTAGTGGAATTGAACCAGCAACCGTCTGGTTCCCAACCCAACTCCCTTGACTTTAGGAAAAGTGACACGCTGGACACAATTAGGGTTAGGGTTTGAAATCCTGTGTTGTTTGACCCTCCACCCACCTCAATGTTGGCTTTTCATTTATGATTCATAAGGACAGCGTACATTCATTAAGATTTCTGCAAATGTGGCATGGTAAGCCAGCCGGCTATTTCCAACTGTATCCTTTGGCAAGATGTTATGAGAACCATCGATTGACTTGGACAGTTGTTCCCAGATGTCAATTCAGTACCAATCACTACAGTTATTGCTCTTAATGCATGTCATCTTAGGCGCCGCAAAGCTGCTGCTCTACCCGTGAAGGGTGCTTTTTGGCGTCTCATCGGATGCCCAAGTTCTTGCTGGCCATCGCTGAAAGTTTCAACCCTGGTTTACTTTGGTGATATGTGCCTACTGAATATGCGCAGTAGTGTTTCCCTGCTGTCCCACCCCTGAGTTCCCTCTGTCAATGACTTTACTTGTGTTGATGTTCTCATATAATTTTTCTCTGCTTGAGAAATTTTTTTCCAACAAAAAAGTCCATTGATAGTATACTAATACTATAAAATAAAAATTGCATACTATACACTAAAACAAGATGATGACAATGGTAACCATTGTAACTGCTAAACATTAGCATGTTAGCTTTGTCATTGTGAGCATGTTAGCACTTAGCACTAGCTTAACCCTTGTGTTGTCTTCTTGTCAACCATTTATTGCTTTTTCCAACATTTTGTTTCATGTTTTTGGTGTTTTTCCAAAGTTTTGTTGATATTTTTTTAACGTTGACATTTCAGAGCTTATTTCAATGGCCCATTTTTTTGTGAAAAAAAAGAAGGAAGAGTAACTGAAAACGGATCAAATTTGCCCCAGGTTAAATTCAAGAGGGAGGCAGGTTTTCCTGTATTTGTGTGTGAATATTGCTCTCCTCTGGTGTCCAGGATCTGGGGACGCTGGTGGAAAATTTAGCCCGGTTCCTTGGTGTTTCCTGTGACAAGGCTCAGCTGAGGGCATGGTGGAGAGCTGCAACCAGCTTTTGAGCAGTGCTGCAACTCGGAGGCGCTGTCCATCTGCAATGAGTGGGAGAGGATAGAAGAAGGAAACACCCGCTCACTTCCTCTTGTCTGGTCTAGGCAGAGTTCTGTGTGAGTTCTGACTTACTAAGAGGTCCTGTTTCGTTGACACTGAAACTATTTTTAATTACACCTTCACTGATCTGACATTCTTCTTTTTGGCTCCATCAGCTTATGATTTACAGTTAGAGTCCATGGCTGTATATATGGGTCTTCAATTAGCCTAAGTGATATATAATTTTGGTGAATTCCAAACATTGTGGAAGATGTTTACAAACTCATAGACTACTCTCAAATTGCATAAATTAATTTTATTCTAAGTGTCTGTGTCATCTGGCAGAACAGAAAAGTAAAAAAGTCACTCATTATTTCCATGTATGAGTGCAAACAAGCAGTTCCTGGTAGAAGACAGAATTAAATCAGCATTGTGGTAATGCCACAAGTTTTAGATATGGTTGGGAGGAGAGGGACTGAGAGGAGAGAAAGCAAAATTTAGTTATGTTCCTCTCTCAGAGCCATTAGATCGGGCTAATGGTGATCTCATGATATCACTGAGCTACCGGAGCCAAAGCTATTTAAAGACCAGGGAAGGAGAAAAAACAATCATATAACTGCATATCTTCTTCTGTTTTAGAATCTGCTGTGAAGCTGTAGATCAATACGATTGTTGAATGGGAAGTTATCTTAGCCAATAACCTACGTCCTCCCAATTACAAAAACAGGATCTTCCTTATCTCTAGTGTCTAGCAATTTTGACATTGACAAAAAAAATTGACTGCAACTTCTCTTTTTGAGATCGGTGTCCCCGTTCCCCTGGATAAGACGAACCACACAAACACGCACGCACGACACACACACAGGCCGGCACTATCATTGATCTTGCTATACACACCTTAAGTGGTTCCTCTAATAGTGTCCCATGTAGCAGAGTGTACTAGGGTCAGGGTATATGTGTTTTTTTTTTATCAATCAATTAAATCAATCCATCAATCAGTCAGTTAGTCAGGTTTGCTTATTCATCATTTGGTGTAATTTCCATATCTCACCATTCAGCCATCACATGCCTCGTAAGCAAACAGCTCAAACAATCACCTGCTACCAGATTAACCGTTAGCTCCTGTAAGCTAAGAAAAAACAACGTTAGCTTTACAGTAAGACAGTGGGCATTTGATTGGTGGAAGGCACCACTGTCATGAAGGATCGCAGTTATAAATTAAAGTCTGTGTGAAAAATGCCACAATTAAATAAAAATGTAATTAATAATAAATAAACACCACCAAACATTTATACATATGATTATTTATTTAATATTGTCCTTTTTAAAATGTATTCAATATTGACGCTTTCACAATTATCCAAATAGGTCATGTGATCTTCAGTGTTTACATGGATAGTTTTTTTTTTTCATTTAATTTAAAGGTTGAAAAATTATACCACCACCATGTGGCTACATGTTGCATCTACTACCCAGCTTGCAATTCAGCACATACTGTTTGAATTCAACCTGCCCACCATGATATTACCCTCTTTGAGTTCATGTAGACGTCTTTCATTTTATTCCCTAATTGGTTGAAATTATTCAGTTTGGTTTTTGTTTCCATTCCTATTTGTATTTAGTTTAATTATGGTTTCTGTCATGTTGTTTTTATTTTTTCCCATGTAATTCTTTCTTTTTAGTGCATGGAAGTCTGGTGTCTGATGTGCTCTAGGCTTAACACACAGCTGTCAGTCTGATCCGTCTTACACACGTCACAGCAGTGAGTCCGAGCCCCGGCAGGCTGCATCCACTCTGCAGCTGAAACTGTCAGATGAGATTCAGAATTCATCAGAATTCACATGGACTTTACATTACATTCAACATTCAAATAATGCAGAGTAACAGGCACAACTCCTGAGCAGGTTAGGGTTAAATACTGAAGCATTATGTTGTTCAAATGGCAGATCTTCAACAGGGGGTTCACGACCTCCAGGGGGTCCTCAGTCATTGCAGGCGGTCCACTACATTTAAACATACATAAATGGCCTGTAGGTACAGTGGCCACATTGGAGCCATCTACAGATCAGGTAAGCTTAAGGATTCACCATGATTCCACATTTATTTTTAGATTAAAATAGTATTGTTTTAATACTTAGTAGTGTAGGCCCATGAAAAGGTATGTTATAGGCTTTAGGCACCAACACATATTGCGGGCCAGTTTTATTGTGCCCGTTTTATACAATATAGTAGTAGGGGGTCCCTGCTCGTCTCTCTTTCAGGTTGGGGGTCTTAAAAAAGGATATCTCGCCCCCTTATTTTTTATTTATCTATTGCATTGGAACAGAAAATAGACCAAACTCAAACAGTTTATTTCCTCCTACAAATGAAGAATTAACCCATCCAGCAACATTTTGTTGAAAGAGATAAAAAATGAAAAGACACTATAGACAAGTCATCCAATACACCTGTATTTTTTGGTCTTTTTAAGATGTATATTTAAGGGCATCAGGAATAATAAGAACTACATAGTGTATACATATACTTTGTATATATAACTGGGTTAAACACCATCATAGCAGATGTTGTTGTTCTTACTTGCGTATCAAATATGCATATGTGCCATCTGAAGAAAAAACAACTAGTTTATTATTTTAGGAAAGTTAATTTAATTTAAAGCATTTTGTGTAAATGGAAAAAAAATGAGCACATGAGATTCATTTGGTTCTTCTATCTCCTTCAAAATGACATGCCTCTTACTGTGAGGGAAATGTGGTGTAGTCAATCCACTGCTTATGATTCATAAATTGAAGAAAGACATTTCAGAAATTAAAGTAAACAAGGATAGAATGAGAACGCTCTCTGGAGAAAAAGTCATTTTCTCAAATAATGAACTGGTTTTAGTAGTTAGGGCATGGATGGTAGTTCTAGTGGCTTCCATGATAAATAATTAAGACGTGTTGGTATATTTCTTTTAAAAACAGAGTCATTTAGCATGGAGGTGTTATTAAAATGAAACCAATACTGTGTAGATCCACTTTCAAACTGAGTGTAATATCAAAGAATTATGTCCTGCTGCATCCACTGCCACCCAACTCTGTGCCATGAGCACAATGTCTATAGGAAATATTACCTGGTCCCAGATATGTTGATGGTAATTTAACAATAAATCAAAAACAATTTGTAACCAAGTAAACAAGCGGGATCCCCTTAATGTCCTTATCATGTCAGCTGATATGTGCTTCAAAGTTCAATTTATCATATACAGCATAGAAAATATGTTTAGAAATATTGAAAATGGATACCTGGTAGCTCACCTGTAGAGCAAGTGCCCATATAGAGGATTACTCCGTGTGACCGCAGCCGCGGGTTTGATCCACACTTTGGACCTTTGCTGCATGTCATTCCCCTTTCCTGTCTTCGCTGGCATATAACCCAAAGGGCTAAAAATGCCCAAAAATCTTGTTTTCATTTTAACAAAATTGTACAGCTGAATACAAACACATTTTACAAACTCAGTCTGCACTTATAAAAAAACTGTCCAGAGCTGCTTCCATGGTATCAGAGTTTTGGATAGTCACCAGGGAAACTTAATGGTCATTTGACAAGCGCTGGGAAGATTGGCAGAACCGGCAGCCATGTGACAGAACTCTGATCCAATGGAAATCACATTTGGCAGATTGACAGCACTCTAGCCCAATGGATTTGGGGGTTCGCCAACCCTGGCCCCCCTTCTAGACCCTGCTCTTGGGTGCGGACACCATTTTGGTGATCTGTTAACTTAACGATTTATTCCAATTTAAAATTGTCCCCTCTCCTGTGTATCCTGCCTGCAGGTCGTGCAGGTCTGTGAAGGACGTCTTCACAGTGTCTATGATGAAAACTTTGACGCTGTGTACAGACAGAAGATGGGCAAGTCCGACCTGACCTTTGACTTCTGCCTGTGAGGAGTACCTGACGCCACTCTCTACCCCACGGATCTGCTCCATACAGTTGACCAAACCCACGCTCCTACTGTGGGAATACACTCCAAGACTTTTCCCAGAATGCAATATGTCTCAAGTCGACATCAAAATTCCACCCTTGTAGACTGATCAAATCAATCCAGATTTATTGGAATTAATTGGATTTTCCAGTCATAGTTAAACCAAACCTCCCTCAACCCCACCTCCACAGTATGCTCCCACTGCTGTGTATGTATATGTGTAATAGTAACCAGGTTCGACTGATAATGTTTTTTTTGAAGGCCGACATCAATACTTGAGCTGAAGCATTCTTTTTCCAAATCTCCCAATATGACCGCGTTCACAACAGATATCAAGCTACATGCAGTATATTTGTGACTGAAATACAGAGAAAATCACGCACACAATATATCTGAACATAAAAAAAACAACCAGTTCAGCAGGATTACTCTCTATTTTTGTTGTTGATCCATTAAGGCCAGGTATGCTAGAAAGGAATGAATGCTAGGTAATTTGGTTGGCAAACGCTGAACGAGACATTTTTTGGCAACCAAAATGTTCCAATGAACTTTAACAAGATAAAAACACAGAGTGGAGGGTCAGGTTTATGATGAAAACATGGACAACACCAAATCAATTGCAATTAAATTGTATTATAGTGTCAAATCCCAACAGAGGTTTCTTAGGACACTTTACAGATAGAGTAGGTCTAGACCACACTCGTTAATTTCCAAAGACCCCAATTTCCCATGAGCAAGTATCTGGCCACAGCACACAGTGCCAGGGTTAGCATTGCCAAGCTTCTCATGATTGACAGGTCAGCGTGTAGCCACACCCTTAAAGCTCTGCCTGCTTATTGTCATTATTATAGATGGAAAAATAATTTTAAAAAATGAAGATAGTAGGAACATTTCCCCATGGGCTATAGAAAACGACATCTTTTTGCACCCAGGGGAGTCACCCAATGCTAGAAGTTAAAGTTCCACTTCTGCATTGGCTTCACTTTTCAGACCCAGAAGCTTCGTCCATCTTTTTTAAGTCTATGGGTGCAACCAGAAATCCATTCGGTTGAATTCAACTAAGAAGTGGTGAAAATCTTTTTTTTGCCTGAACGTTTTTGCTCTTATTAAATGGGAAAAGCAAAGGCACTTGGGCCGTCTAGAAGTCGTTTTGGGCCACTCGACTGATGAGACACTTAAGCTTAATTTCGACAGCATGATTGTTTTACCTCGGCTCCACTTGACTCAACTCGCTTTGGTACAAGTTCTTTTTCGTCTCCCCAAAAGAACAAGTCGAGTGAATAGAGTTGTGCCACCACATGCAGTGGAAATGCAGCGATAGTCTGCTCAAGTTCACCCTCCACACAAAAAGCCTGTGAGAGAACAGACATCTCACTCTGACTTATTTGCAGCGTTGATCAGCCCACCATATCTGTACATAGCCTCAGTAATAGTCTGTTGTTGGAGGGTGTCAGGTGGATAAACCTTCTGAAACATTTACGCCACCATGAAACACTAAACCCCTGCAGAGGGGCTCACATTAATGCAAACAGTTTTATAGGAGGTAAGTAGCTCTATATGTCAGGCCACACACACTAATACAATAAGTAAGTAAGGAATTAATTCTTGCCTACATGTATGGTGATTATATTGTAACTGAACAAACTGCTCAAATAGAATAACAGGGTTTCCATCTGCCCTTGAATCTGACAAACCTGTGTATCAGTTGAACCCTCAAACGGAGTGCATAACCTGTTGTAATGACGCAACAGTGGTTTCAAGCCAGGTAGACGCATGAAGTAACTGTTAGAAGTGAAGCCATTCACGCCTCAACCAATCCAGCAGCTCAGTGTGTTGTGTGTTGATCGTTGTTTTTTTTTTTGCTCAAGTGCCGCAGGTGTTCAGCCTCCATCACTCCATTGAGCTTTATGTGTGAGAATGGATGTGTGTGAGAGAGAAAGAGAGAGTTTTGTCTTGTCAGTGCTTGATTTATACTACCAGCATCCTCTTTGTAGACCAACTTAGCATTAATTCCAAGGATTCATCATGATCCAAAAACACTGAGTAAGAAGAAAAACAGTGTAACGTTGCAGCCCCTCAGTGTAAATCAACAACCCAGTGATAAGGTCTGACAAGACCCTCCCCCATTTTTACTTTTTATTGTTACTGTAGGTGGCACCGCCCTCTAGTTCCCAAAGTAATTATGATGTGATCAAATTAGGGGTACATGAGCGTCAAATTCCATATCAGGAGGCAAGTCGGCAGTGTATGGGTCAACAAAACACAGGATTTCCCCCTTTTTACACTCATCATTTCAAGTGTGTCATATCTGATAATTACACTTTTTTCACTTAGCCACATATAGGCTATGAATCCTGTTAGCCAGATCACAGATCCGATTACAATCTCCATTTTCCAGGCTATATGCCAATGACTCACTTCAGTTCCAGAGGTGGTGGTAATGCACCTGTAGCTGTATCATAACCAAGGTCAATATAGTTTTGAATTTTCAAGTTCACTTTTGTTCAGTTTTAGTTAGTGTGTATACTAGTTTTAGTTTAGTTTCAGTTTTTTTCAGAATGATTGTTATCTTATATTTTAGTTTTAGTCTTACAGGGATTTGAATTTTCTGCTGGAATGTCAACTCGGTTTAATTTCTATAAAAAACTTATACTGAATGACATGCTTTCATTTTTTTATTCCATTGTTAACCTGGCAATACAGTTTCAGTTTAGTTTTTTTGTTTTGAGTTTTTTTTTGTTTTTTACAGTTTAAAATATTTTTTCACTGCTTATTTTTATTTAAGGTTATTATAATATCCCTGACGTATAACAGCTAAAGTGCGTTTTAGCAGTAGTCCCACAACAGTTTTATTGTTGGTAGCTAATACGTCTGTACAGATGACTCTGAACATCTGGCAATCTTAGGGTGCCCATATGTTGATTTCCAAAAAGAG
This sequence comes from Etheostoma spectabile, assembly GCF_008692095.1. Taxonomy (NCBI): domain Eukaryota; kingdom Metazoa; phylum Chordata; class Actinopteri; order Perciformes; family Percidae; genus Etheostoma; species Etheostoma spectabile. The sequence continues at coordinate 932,798 of NC_045755.1, forward strand.
AACACCCGGCCGCCCTCGAGACAAAAATAATGGACAGAACTACTCTGTGTCAGCATCATTAAATCCAGCGTGAAAAAAGGAAAAATTAAAACAAATGCGGCAACCATGGCGTACCAGTAGCCTGGATGCCAGCTCACCTTAGCCCCCCCCCACAACATTGACCAACATTCGGAAGTTCGGTCCTCGACTTGACCGCTGTGGGGCAACATGCTCAAACCAGTGCTGTTCGGACCAATCAGATTGTCAGGGCGGGCTTCATGTGGGATAGGCAGATATCAACAGTAACGAATCAACCAAAAGAGTCAACAAAGATCACCGGATTGAATTAGTTTACAACAAAGATGGCTGCCGCTGGGATTTGAGATGTGTTAATTCCTCCACCATCGCGTCATTCATTTTAAAAGGGAACAAACTCCTTTCTCTCTGATTGGTTGTAAGTTATCCATTGAGTGAGGGCTTTCTTTTTCCTAGTTTCGGTTGAAACACGCCCCATACACAGCCCAATGAAGCAGCATCAGACTCATATTCCGACTAGAATCTTCAGACTCATGGCTTGTCTCAAATCGCGCACTTCCCTTAGTGCACTTACAGAAGTACACTTCGTGCACTACGTACTATCTGGATAGTGCGTAAATTTTGACAGAGGAGTGTTGTCTCAAATCGCGCACTTCCATGTGCACTTACCGGAAATGACGATCACATTTCATCCCTTCTTCTTCTGTACAATTGGAATTTCACCAGGGAGAGCATTCCAGTCTGCTGCTGTGTTTCGCAAAAAAATATTCCTGCTTTGTTTTTGATATTTAACAAAATAAATGTGATATATTTGCTCCGTGTCACGCCAGGATGACGATTGCGACGCCGCCGTCATGTCACCCCCCATAGCTTCAACAGTACACACAACTGTATCTAATATTCGTTCTTGTACTGCACTATTAATTCATTAATTATACCTATTCTTTGTAGTCCACTCTTTTAAGTATATACTTATGTTCTGCTCTAAAACAGTAAAGTAAATATTCATTCATTACGTTACTGTTCATTTTAATGCTCACGGTTTCATGAGGACATCCTTGTTGCCCATAGATAAGACTGTTGTTATGAAGTCTTACCCCCTTACACTTACCTAATAGACAACCATCATTACATCTTTTATATAGTTGTATTTTTGTTCTAAATGGTCTTCATACAGTGACAATACAAGTGAAGCAAGGTAACAATTGACATTAATAGATCCATATTCCTTTATATTCTATATGCTTGCTACAGTCATGCAACGTGTATCAAAAGATGACAAGTTAAATACTTTAATATTATTTATTTTAAAAATGTGTGCTTGTAGTTCTGCAGGCCCCCCCCCCCCCCCCCCCCCCCCCATGCCGTAGCTAGTCTGAGGGGATAGGGACTGAGGGTGGTCTATAGCCCCCCCCCCCAGCCGTAGATAGTCTGATGGGGACAGGGACCTGGGGGGAGCAGATTCTCCAGGGGATCCTTCTACGGTCTGAGGGCCATCGTCCACCACCCCTAAATGACGGACTTTTATTATTCCTCGTTTGGTCCTAGAGACTGGTTATACAGGATAATCATCAGGGGGAAGCAGTAAAACAAGATCTACATCGGTTGGAGCAGAAACCGTGATACGTTTAACATTACGCTACTGTTAACGTTACTGACAATCAGCTGATCGCTATTTCGCTGAGCAACGCTCACGTCGGATTATGTACAACTGTTAAGATCATACATCTAACACTAAAATCGTCTACATGGACAAAAGTTTAACACAAACAACAATATACTACAACACATGTCCGAGTAGCTTATAACTTATTTGCCTATGGTGTAAACTGCCGCTGTTAGCTAAGGTTGGCTTGCTAGCACGTCAAATTACGGTACAATTAACCGTATATTCTGGTACAAAAATGATTATCGACTGTAAAATTAACCAGTACATTTACAAGTGGCTTATATGTTTAGCAAAAAACTCACGTTCAACTTGTATTTTGGTCCGTCGTCCTCGCTATCGCGTCTTCGGCCCGCCGCTATCAAAGTTTTTCAACGGTTGTTTAGCTCCGCCCCTTCCGCTACTAGCCAAGATGGCGACCGTTTGTGTGAAAGTGTTCCATCCATCTACAACTTAACTTTGTGACCGTTTTGAGTACACCATCCGGATTTTTAAGTACCTCTTCATTTGACCGCACTTCGACATGTGAACGCACTATGTACTCAACAGTTAGTATTTGTTAGTACAGAAGTGCGCGATTTTGAGACACCCGCCATTTTCTGACTAGAATCTGAGTATGACGACGTCCATGTGCAAAAATAACAAATATGCAAGACTGTACGGCTGCAGCCTGCAGCCTCCTGTCTGGCGCCGCTGGGCTTCTACTTCTCAAACTAAAAGCTTGCACTCTTCATACTTTGTGTTTTGGGTGTGTTAAGATATGTTATATTCTGGGCACTGATTCGACCATGGAGGCCATTTCGAGACAGAATCTGACAAACTGTTCAGGTTGACACATGGACTTCAGGTGACCATGTCTGGTGGAGCTCTGCTGCAGTGGAAAATGGGCTGGCCTTGGATTTTAGAGCCAACAGAATAAAGTTTGATTATCCAGAGGCTGAAGACCAGATCCACTGCTGATGTGGCAGACACCTTCAATGTGTCTCAGCGTCAAGTACAGTGGATTAAAAAAACATTTGAAGACACGGGAGTGTTTTTGACAAGCCCAGGTCAGGCAGACCCCCCAAGACAACTGCTCGAGAGGACCGTTTGTTGGCCTAAAATCCAAGGCCAGCCCATTTTCCACTGCAGCAGAGCTCCACCAGACATGGTCACCTGAAGTCCATGTGTCAACCTGAACAGTTTGTCAGATTCTGTCTCGAAATGGCCTCCATGGTCGAATCAGTGCCCAGAAGCCAGCACTAATCAAAAGACAATTGAAAAACCGTGTGGCATTTGCCAAGGCCCACAGCTTGCTAAAAGGATGGACGCTGGAGAAGTGGAAGAAAGTGGATTTTTCAGTTGAATCTTCTGTTGAATACACACAGTTGCCGCAAATATTGCAGCCTACTGGGCCGCATGGACAAGATTCACCCAGAAAACAGTGAAGTTTGGGGGCGGAAAAATCATGGTCTGGGGTTACATCCAGTATGGGGGTGTGCGAGAGATCTACAGGGTGGAAGGCAACATCAATAGTCTCAAATACCAAGAAATCTTAGCTACCTCTTTATTCCCAACCATAAAAGGGCCAAATTCTCCAGCAGGATGTTCTCCATCGCACTACTTCCATTCCCACTTCAAAGTTCCTCAAGGCGAAGAAGATCAAGATGCTCCAGGATTGGCCGGCCCAGTCACAGACATGAACGTCATTGACATATGTGGGGTAGGATGAAAGAGGAAGCATGGAAGACCAAACCAAAGAATTTGATGAACTCTTGGAGGCATGCAAGACTGCTTTCCTAGCTATTCCTGATGACTTCATCAATACATTGTAGAATCCTTGCCAAACCGCATGGATGCAGTCCTTCAAGCCATGAAGTCATACAAGATATTAAATTTGGATCTCACAGCACCACAATTTAATTGCTGACAATATTAGTATTTGTAGGAAATTTGTTCAATTTAGTATAGGCGACAAAACTTTTGTCTTCCCAAAATTTGACCTTTCTGTTATTAAATAATGAATCGTTTTTTAGTGAAATAATTTATTCAGTGCATTGAACATCATTTGGAGGGTTTAGCTTTTCATATGAGCTATCTTCCCACCAATTGATTAATTAAAAGTCAGGTTATAGCAGGTGTTTCTACACATAGTAAGCGGACAAGACTTTTGTCAGGGACTGTAGGTACTGAGATGTGTGTAATTCAGGCCTGTGTGCAATAACAACAGAGTGTAAATTGTAATTTCTCCTTGTGGGATTGATAAAATATATATTATTATTATTAAAGGACATTTTAGCGTCAAAAGGCAAAAGATATGACCAAGCGTCTGTATTTTATGGCAAAGGAGTTTAAAGTTACCTTAACGTACTAGTGGTTTTGTCTCACCATTGTTGAAATCCTAGAAACAACAAAGTTTGCCTGCCTTTTTTAAAGGGCAAGAACAAGTTTGCCTCAACATTGACATGTTATTACCTTTTAAAGTTGTTGTGGTGTGTTACAAACCATTGCCTAGTTACACAGTTCAGCAGACAGAGCAAGATTAGCAATCATTTGGACCTTGTATCTGGACACCAGATGAATGTATGTCTCACTATTCATTGTCTTTTTAGCTCTGGTTTGCTCTCGAAAGCCCTAGCTGCTAAATGCTCCGCTAAATTCCCCACCATGTGGATCTGGTTGTCTATAGCTTCAAAAACAATGGCATCAATTTCATAAAGCAGGCACATTTCATGCAGTTCATGAGTTTAAAAGGAACAATTTCAAATTAGCTCTCTTGATCTGAGGCAGGCTCTGTAGTACCTGCTTCACTTAATCTATATCGAGTAAAAGATAAATAGCCCCAAGAGTAGTATATATTTCAAATGGCACACAATAAGAGTGGAATGTTTTCTTATTCATACACTAGGCAGATCAAATGAAGCTTTGTATTTTTACAATGCAAAATGCAATGTGAAATGCTAGATCAGTTGTTTTCTTTCAGTTGTGGTGCCTTCCCTTCCTTCAAAAAAAAATCTAATCTAAGAAAAGCCTATTGCCAAAGAGAGGACATGTCTGAGCCTGTGGCGTAAACAAGATAGCCAAGATAAGGTAAAAAAAGGGACCTTTGGCAAAGCAGGGCAAATATTGATTTGGCATATTAGTCTTTTCTTTGAATGGAGAGTTTTACGCAAGAAAGTTATCTAAAGCATTGCTAGAGCATTGCAGAATCATCTTTAAACTAACTTGTTTTACCAAAGTGTGTGCTATTATCCCATTTCCAATGTGTTTTATTGTAGCCTATATTTCCACTCTCTTATCTTATTTAATGTTGGGTATTTAGTCTGTACATTCATGGTAAGAGCATGCAGTTCAGAAGTCTCTCACAGTATAAATACAGGTTAAAAAGTAACTTCCACCAAAGAGCTGCACGATACAGTCATTTATCAGTAGCACAGCTCCACTGTAAACATTTACTGACTCACTTTCTATCTATATGATACCAAACAGTAGAAGAGTCAAAACTTGCCAAAGTGGAATGCATGGTGAATCCTTAAGCTGCAAAAGTGGGCATTGGCGCCCTGGCCTACTCCTTCCCCTTACCTTCAGTGTTGTTTAGGGCCACACCCTATCTTCAAAGTCAGGCTCATTTTGATCTCAACTACACACTTGTAACACATAAATAAGGCATCCTGTGATGGCCCTGGAGTTGCAATCTCACTGTTTGGGACTATGTTCATTTTGCTTCAAAGCGGGGCGCGTTTCATGGTGGGCCAGTATTATAGGTACTACAACCTCAGCGGTGTTATGTGGTGTGACAGTCTGAGATGGAGTGGGTGCTTTTTCTAAAAGTCCATCAGCATGTCCGAGAAGATCAAAGATTAATAGCAATAAAAAAAAAGCTAGCAGACAGTGGCTATAAAAAAAGCACATAGTGAGGATGTTACCTTGTACATGTCTTATATTTCAAGAAGAGACATTAGGTCGTTACGATGTTCCAAAATTCCTGAACATGTTCAAACCAGGAACCAATCCCACTTGAGAGAGAGAAATAGAGAAACATACAGCTACATTACAGTGTTCTGGAGACAAAACAGTAAAGGAGTTCATGACTTGAAACCAGATATGACCCAGTGTTCCAGTCTTCTCCATACTTACGCTTGCATGCATGAAGGCCGGCAGAACTCCTGGAAGGTTCCGGTAGCTCATGGCGAGAGAGCGGTGGAACTGGTAGTAAGACACCACCAGGTCCTTAGGGTTACGAGCCATGTAGATCACTAAAAGAGAACACAGGATACTAATGGGAGTCCTAATAAAATGCTGGTGTGGAGAAAGTACATTTCAATTCAATCAGTTTATTTCTATAGCCTAAATCACAAAGTTATTCATGTAATTTTCATAAAGAGCAGGTCTAGACCATACTCTGTGATATTATTTATATATATAATATATAATATATATATATTATAATATATATATATATTAGATATACATCTTTAGGGTGTAGAGGAGGAGGAGGAACATGCAGCAAAGGGCCACAGGTTGAAATCGAACACTATTTTAATTTAGACTTTATTCCAATTACATACAAAGTGTATACTGTGCCACTTTGCTCAGAACCCGTGCACTATTACATTATGTGGCAATCTGTTTTTTGCACAATTTCCACTAAATGTATTGTCATGGTTGGCGGAGAAGGTTGGACCCAAATGCTGAGACGACAGGTGAGGTAATGAGCTGAGAGCGTCCCAAAACAGCAGGTCAAAAAATGAAGAAACCAGATGAAAGAAACCAAGGGAAAAATCAGGAGACAGACAGAGAGATTCATAGCTGACACGGTACATACAACAAGATCTGACACAAGACAAGGAAGCACAAAGACTAAATACACAGGGTGAGAGGAGGTACGAGAGACAGGTGACACTATCAGGACAGGTGGAACACCATCAGGCTCTGTAGTACCTGCTTCACTCAATCTATATCGAGTAAAAGAAAATAGCCCCAAGAGTATATATATTTCAAATGGCACCAATAAAGAGTGGAAGTTTCTTTATTCATACACTGGCAGATCAAATGAAGCTTTGTTATTTTTACAATGCAAAATGCAATGTGAAAGCTAGATCAGTTGTTCTTTCAGGCATAGAGATTCATAGCACGCTGACACAGGTAATACAACAAGATCTGACACAAGACAAGGGAAGCACAAAGACTAAATACACAGGGTGAGGAGGTAACGAGAGACAGGTGACACTAGGTTCAGGAACAGGTGGAACACATCAGGGTGGGGCAGAACAAACACAAGGAGGTAGTAAAGCCTAAAAGACTAAGGAGGAAAACAGACTTCAAAATAAAACAAGAAACAGAAAATCAAGAATCAAAGGGACACACAAGAGGAAGTACAACTAGACAAGACAAGGGAGGAAACACGGACAAACACCATAAACCAGGAAACAGAACAAAACCCAATCAATACAGTACAGAAGCATACACAAGAAATAGAAAATACAGGAAACAGAAACAATCACAACTGTATATGTACAGTATGTACATGGCAGGTTATTGGTCTGTAAAACAGCTGGTTTAATTTTTACTTATTCTTCTTCTCTCTACTCTTTTTATTGACGTAAGTACGCTGCGTTGAGGGTTGAGCATTGACTTCAACTTTACCTTAAAATATAGCTACCATAATCTGATTCATCTTAATTGCAACGGAAAAGTCTGGCTACTAGGGGTGGGAATCACAGACGCCTCTCGATCATCATCACGATCTATGCCACGATACAATATTATTGCGATTCCAATCTGTAATTTGAGTTCTCTGCTGTGTTAACTCACTAATTTATTGCTTTAAATGGGAAAAATTGACCAACACATGTATAAAAAGATCCACACTTGGCGCCTGTGTATTGATACAGTATTGCCACTGAAAATATTGCAAATATGCTGTATTAATTATTTCCCCACCCCTAATGGCAGTTGACTGACTTGGCCTCTCCATGTGCATGGCCGTGGGGAGGAATGATAGGGAAGATGGCTTTGATCAGAGAGGGGGACTCAGTCCCTGTGGAAAAAAAGGCAAAGTTAAAACTATACTAAAGCAGTGCAGAGGCTAAGTCCAAGTGTACCACGGGTAGAGTAATTGTGCACTTTTTACCTTTTTGATCAGTGTGGGGAGTGTGTGCGTGTTGTGTGTTGTGTGTGTGTGTGTGTGGTGTGTTGTGCGTGTGTGTGTGTTCAGATGATCTTATATAGTAGTAACAAATACAAATTTCCAGTTTGTCGCACTGAACACTGATAAAAAAAAAATCAACCAGATGACATGAAATATAATATTATTATTATTATTATTATATATATTATATTATTAATTGAATGAGTGTAATCATTCTATTGATTGTAACGTAGGGCTGCAACTAATGTTACTTAATTACTTAATTAATCTGTCGTTATTTTCCCGATTAATTGAGAAGTCGACAAAAGTCAGAAAGGTGAAAGGTGAGAAATGTGAATCAGTGTTTTCCAAAGCCCAATAGACGTCCTCAAATGTCTTGCCAAAATTTTAGTGTTAAATGTAAATGTGCGTATTATATAGCACTTTCCAGTCTTACAACTGTCAAAGCTTTTACATCTACAGGAAACATTCACCATCACAATACTTGGGCCGGGGCTGCCGTAAAGTTGCCACCTGCTCATCAGATAACATGTACACGTTCACACCGCGCATGCGCAGCACCGGGGGCAACTCGGGGTTCAGTGTCTGACCAGGACATCGACGAAATGCTCCAGGGGCGGGGATTGAACCAACGACCTTCTGATTGGCAGGCAACCGCTCTATCACTGAGCCCAGCCCCCGTTTACTGTCCAGAGGAGTGAAGAAACTAAAAAAATTTCACATCTAAGAAGAATCAGAGAATTCCAAATAGTTGCCCATAGTTTTAAGTTGACAGCTAATTGATTAATCTTCGCAGCTCTGATTTATGGCATCATATGTCAGTTAAAATTGTACCATAGGTTTTTTGGTTAGGACCAGCGCTCAGACAGAGAAGCCAGTCCATCACAAGTGGAAAAACAGACATCACAAAGAAAAAACTATCTTTGTGGACATGTCGGCGTATTTTACTCTGAATAGACACTGGTGTCCAGTTTTGGTGCCAAAGTTCAGTGTCAGAACAGCCCAGGAACACCGTGAGTCCAACAACCTGGAGCTAGATTCAGGTATGTGCATACATGTTGAAATGCCCTCCAGTAATGTGTCTGCAGGCGTTGTCTGTGGATTCTGTACATTGTGTACTTCAGCTGCCTGCGGCCTCAGAGCCCAGATTAGCGTGACTCACCAACTCATGTGCATTGAACTGAGGCATGACACACTGTGGACAAATAGTATGGACACAGAAAACCTGGAAAAGTTATGGAGTTTCTAGTCTGGCGGTCCATAAGCTGCCATAGACCCAGAACCCCTGCAGTCCGGAAATGAAAAAATGAATGAGTGCTAACCTGATTTCAGCTCCATTACCTGTATGATGTCCAGGCCAGGTTGGGGGTTACTCTAAGACAGGCAGCTGTTCATCAATGTTCATAAGGCCGATCTCATATGGG
>NC_045755.1:942057-942175 GCF_008692095.1 Etheostoma spectabile
TTTAGTCTCAGGGTGAATCTTAGACATGTTTGCAGATGTCTAGTTGCAGTTGATGTGACGGTCTAGTGTACTGGGGTTGTTTCATACACACCTGAGACCTAATTGATCCATTATTAGT
>NC_045755.1:942185-949685 GCF_008692095.1 Etheostoma spectabile
GCTCATATGACAAGGCGACAACACTTGTCTTTGCAAAAAATGACTCAATGGGCTTTACCAAGCGTGAATATTAGAACACTTTTTGACAGTTTCTTTTTGCACTGAAACATTATTACAAAAGCTGTTGGGATTAAAATGAGCCATTTCTTGTAAATAAATCTTGATTAGAAATATATTTCAGCGGCACTTCAGGTCAATTTGTACACAAGCGACAAGACTTTTGTCAGGGACTGTACATGTACTAATAGAGAGATGTCAAAGTGTGTGTGGGGGCTGCCCATGGAAAAGCGCCCCGAGCAGTTGGGGGTTTGGTGCCTTGTTCAAGAGCACCTTGGCAGTGCCCAGGAGGTGAACTGGCACCTCTCCAGCTACCAGTCCACCAGCATACTTTGGTCCGTATGTGGAATTGAACCAGCAACCGTCTGGTTCCCAACCCAACTCCCTTGACTTTAGGAAAAGTGACACGCTGGACACAAGTTAGGGTTAGGGTTTGAAATCCTGTGTTGTTTGACCCATCCACCACCTCAATGTTGAGCTTTTCATTTATGTATTCATAAGGACAGCGTACATTCATTAAGATTTCTGCAAATGTGGCAGTGTAAGCCAGCCGGCTAATTTCCAACTGTAGTCCTTTGGCAAGATGTTATGAGAACCATCGATTGACTTGGACAGTTGTTCCCAGATGTCAAGTCAGTTACCAATCACTACAGTTATTGCTCTTAATGCTATGTCATCTTTAGGCGCCGCAAAGCTGCTGCTCTACCCGGTGAAGGGTGCTTTTTGCGTCTCATCGGATGCCCAAGTTGCTCATTCGCTGAAAGTTTCAAGCGTCCTGGTTTACTTTGGTGATATGTGGCCTACTGAATATGCGCAGTAGTGTTTCCCTGCTGTCCCACCCCTGAGTTCCCTCTGGGTCAATAGACTTTACATTGTGTTGATGTTCTCATATAATTTTTCTCTGCTTGAGAAATTTTTTTCCAACAAAAAAAGTCCATTGATAGTATACTAATACTATAAAATAAAAATTGCATACTAATACACTAAAACAAGATGATGACAATGGTAACCATTGTAACTGCTAAACATTAGCATGTTAGCTTTGTCATTGTGAGCATGTTAGCACATTAGCACTAAAGCTTAACCCTTGTGTTGTCTTCTTGTCAACCATTTTATTGCTTTTTCCAACATTTTTGTTTCATGTTTTTGGTGTTTTTTCCAAAGTTTTGTTGATAATTTTTTTAACGTTGACATTTTCAGAGCTTATTTCAATGGCCCATTTTTTTGTGAAAAAAAAGAAAGGAAGAGTAACTGAAAACGGGTCAAATTTGACCCAAGGTTAAGAATTCAAGAGGGAGGCAGGTTTTCTCTGTATTTGTGTGTGATATTGCTCTCCTCTGGTGTCCAGGATCTGGGGACGCTGGTGGAAAATTTAGCCCGGTTCCTTGGTGTTTCCTGTGACAAGGCTCAGCTGGAGGGCATGGTGGAGAGCTGCAACCAGCTTATTGAGCAGTGCTGCAACTCGGAGGCGCTGTCCATCTGCAGAGGTGAGTGGGAGAGGAAATAGAAGAAGGAAAACCCCGCTCACTTCCTCTTGTCTGGTAGCTAGGCAGAGTTCTGTGTGAGTTCTGACTTACTAAGAGGTCTGTGTTTCGTTGACACTGAAACTATTTTTAATTACACCTTCACTGGATCTGACATTCTTCTTTTTGGCTCCATCAGCTTATGATTTTACAGTTAGAGTCCCATGGCTGTATATATGGGTCTTCAATTAGCCTAAGTGATATAATATTTTTGTGAATTCCAAACAGTGTGGAAGATGTTTACAAGACTCATAGACTACTCTCAAATTGCATAAAATTAATTTTATTCTAAGTGTCTGTGTGCATCTGGCAGAACAGAAAAGTAAAAAAAGTCACTCATTATTTCCATGTATGAGTGCAAACAAGCAGTTCCTGGTAGAAGACAGAATTAAATCAGCATTGTGGTAATGCCACAAGTTTTAGATATGGTTGGGAGGAGGAGGGACTGAGAGGAGAGAAAGCAAAATGTAGTTAATGTTCCTCTCTCAGAGCCATTAGATCTGGCTAATGGTGATCTCATGATATCATCTGAGCTACCGGAGCCAAAGCTATTTAAAGACCAGGGAAGGAGAAAAAACAAATCATATAACTGCATATCTTCTTCCGTTTTTAGAATCTGCTGTGAAGCTGTAGGGATCAATACGATTGTTGAATGGGAAGTTATCTTAGGCCAATAACCTACGTCCTCCCAAATTACAAAAACAGGATCTTCCTTATCTCTAGTGTCTATGCAATTTTGACATTGACAAAAAAAAATTGACTGCAACTTCTCTTTTTGAGATCGGTGTCCCCGTTCCCCTGGATAATAGACAGAACACACACAAACACGCACGCACGGACACACACACAGGCCGGCACTATCATTGATCTTGCTATACAACACCTTAAGTGGTTACTCTAATAGTGTCCCATGTAGCAGAGTGTACTAGGGTGCAGGGTTATATGTGTTTTTTTTTATCAATCAATTAAATCAATCCATCAATCAGTCAGTTAGTCAGGTTTGCTTATTCATCATTTGGTGTAATTTCCATATCTCACCATTCAGCCAATCACATGCCTCGTAAGCAAACAAGCTCAAAACAATCAACTGCTACCAGATTAAGCCAGTTAGCTCCTGTAAGCTAGAGAAAAAACAACGTCTAGCTTTACAGTAAAAGACAGTGGGCATTTGATTGGTGGAAGGTCACCACTGTCATGAAGGATCGCAGTTATAAAATTAAAGTCTGTGTGAAAAATGCCACAATTAAATAAAAATGTAATTAATAATAAAATAAAACCACCAAACTATTTATACATATGATTATTTATTTAATATTGTCCTTTTTAAAATGTATTCAATATTGAGCGCTTTCACAATTATCCAAATAGGTCATGTGATCTTCAGGTTGTGTACATGGATAGTTTTTTTTTTTCATTTAATTTAAAGGTTGAGAAAATTATACCACCACCATGTGGCTACATGTTGCATCTACTACCCAGCTTGCAATTCAGCTACATACTGTTGAATTCAACCTGCCCACCATGATATTACCCTCTTTGAGTTTCATGTAGACGTCTTTCATTTTTATTCCCTAATTTGTTGAAATTATTCAGTTTGGTTTTTGTTTCCATTCCTATTTGTATTTTAGTTTAATTATGGTTTCTGTCATGTGTTGTTTTTATTTTTTTCCCATGTAATTCTTTTCTTTTTAGTGCATGGAAGTCTGGTGTCTGATGTGCTCTAGGCTTAACACACAGCTGTCAGTCTGATCCGTCTTACACACGTCACAGCAGGTGAGTCCGAGCCCCGGCAGGCTGCATTCACTCTGCAGCTGAAACTGTCAGATGAGATTCAGAATTCATCAGAATTCACATGGACTTTACATTACATTCAACATTCAGAATAATGCAGAGTAACAAGGCAACAACTCCTGAGCAGGGTTAGGGTTAAATACTGAAGCAATGTTGTTCAAATGGCAGAGATCTTCAACAGGGGGTTCACGACCTCCTGGGGGTCCTCAGTCATTGCAGGCGGTCCACTACATTTAAACATACATAAAATGGCCTGTAGGTACAGGTGCCACATTGGAGCCATCTACAGATACAGGTAAGCTTAAGGATTCACCATGAATTCCACATTTATTTTTTAGATTAAAATAAGTATTGTTTTAATACTTAGTATTGTAGGGCACCATGAAAAGGTATGTGTATAGGCTTTAGGCGACCCAACACATTATTGCGGGCCAGTTTTATTGTAGCCCAGTTTTATACAATATATGTAGTAGGGGGTCCCTGCTCGTCTCTCTTTCAGGTTGGGGGTCTTAAAAAAGGATATCTCGCCCCCTTATTTTTTATTTATCTATTGCATTGGAACAGGAAATTAAGACCAAACTCAAACAGTTTATTTCCTCCTACAAATGAAGAATTAACCCATCCAGCAACATTTTGTTGAAAGAGATAAAAAAATGAAAAGACAACTATTAGACAAGTCATCCAATACACCTGTATTTTTGGTCTTTTTTAAGATGTATATTTAAGGGCATCAAGGAATAATAAGAACTACATAGTGTATACATATACTTTGTATATATAACTGGGTTAAACAACCATCATAGCAAGATGTTGTTGTTCTTAATGCGTTATCAAATATGCAATATGTGCCATCTGAAGAAAAAACAACTAGTTTTATTATTTTAGGAAAGTTAATTTAATTTAAAGCATTTTGTGTAAATGGAAAACAAATGAGCACATGAGGATTCATTTGGGTCTTTCTATCTCCTTCAAAATGACATGCTCTTACTGTGAGGGAAAATGTGGTGTAGTCAATCCCACTGCTTATGATTCATAAATTGAAGAAAGACATTTCAGAAATTAAAGTAAACAAGGATAGAATGAGAACGCTCTCTGTGGAGAAAAAGATCATTTTCTCAAATAATGAACTGGTTTTAGTAGTTAGGGCATGGATGGTAGTTCTAGTGGCTTCCATGATAAATAATTAAGACGTGTTGGTATATTTCTTTTAAAAACAGAGTCATTTAAGCATGGAGGTGTTATTAAAATGAAACCAGATACTGTGTAGATCACTTTCAAAACTGAGTGTAATATCAAAGAATTATGTAGCTGCTGCATCCACTGCCACCCAACTCTGTTCCATGAGCACAATGTCTATAGGGAAATATTACCTGGTCCCAGATATGTTGAGTGGTAATTTAACAATAAATCAAAAACAAATTTGTAAGACCAAGTAACAAAGCGGGATCCACCTTAATGTCCTTATCATGTCAGCTGATATTGTGCTTCAAAGTTCAATTTATCAGTATACAGCATAGAAAATATGTTTAGAAATATATGAAATATGGATACCTGGGTAGCTCACCTGGTAGAGCAAGTGCCCATATAGAGAGGATTACTCCGTGACGCCGCAGCCGCGGGTTTGACTCCACACTTTGGACCTTTGCTGCATGTCATTCCCCTTTTCTGTCTTCAGCTGGCATATAAACCCAAAGGGCTAAAATGCCCAAAAAAATCTTGTTTTCATTTTAAACAAATTGTACAGCTGAATACAAAACACATTTTCTACAAACTCAGTCTGCCACTTATAAATAAAACTGTTCCAGAGCTGCTTCCATGGTATCAGAGTTTTGGATAGTCACCAGGGAAACATTAATTGGTCATTTGACAAGCGCTGGGAAGATTGGCAGAACCGGCAGCCATGTGACAGAACTCTGATCCAATGGAAATCACATTTGGCAGATTGACAGCACTCTAGCCCAATGGATTTGGGGGGTCGCCAACCCTTGCCCCCCTTCTAGACCCTGCTCTTGGGTGCAGGACACCATTTTGGTGATCTGTTCTAACTTAACGATTTATTCCAATTTAAAATTGTCCCCTCTCCCTGTGTATCCTGCCTGCAGGTCGTGCAGGTCTGTGGAAGGACGTCTTCACAGTGTCTATGAATGAAAACTTTGACGCTGTGTACAGACAGAAGATGGGCAAGTCCGACCTGACCTTTGACTTCTGCCTGTGAGGAGTACCTGACGCCACTCTCTACCCTCACGGATCTGCTCCAGTACAGTTGACCAAACCCACGCTCCTACTGTGGGAATACACTCCAAGACTTTTCCCAGAATGCAATATGTCTCAAGTCGACATCAAAATTCCACCCTTGTAGACTGATCAAAATCAATCCAGATTTATTGGGAATTTATTGGATTTTCTCAGTCAATAGTTAAACCAAACCTCCCTCAACCCCTACCTCCACAGTATGCTCCCACTGCTGTGTATGTATATGTGTATATAGTAACCAGGGTTCGACTGATAAATGTTTTTTTGAAGGCCGACATCAATACTTGAGCTGAAGCATTTCTTTCCAAATCTCCCAATATGACCGCGTTCACAACAGGGATTCAAGCTACATGCAGGTATTTGTGACTGAAATACAGAGAAAATCACGCACACAATATATCTGAACATAAAAAAACAACCAGTTCAGCAGGATTACTCTCTATTTTGTTGTTGATCCATTAAGGCCAGGGTATGCTAGAAAGGAATAAATGCTAGGTAATTTGGTTGGCAGAACGCTGAACGAGACATTTTTTGGCAACCAAAATGTTCCAATGAACTTTAACAAGATAAAAACACAGAGTGAAAGGGTCAGGTTTATGATGAAAACATGGACAACACCAAAAATCAATTGCAATTAAATTGTATTAATAGTGTCAAATCCCAACAGGAGTTATCTTAGGACACTTTACAGATAGAGTAGGTCTAGACCACACTCGATAATTTCCAAAGACCCAACAATTTCCCATGAGCAAGTACTTGTGCCACAGCACACAGTGCCATGGTTAGCATTGCCAAGCTTCTATCATGATTGACAGGTCAGCGTGTAGCCACACCCTTAAAGCTCTGCCTGCTTTATTGTCAATTATTAATAGATGGAAAAATAATTTTAAAAAATGAAGATAGTAGGAACATTTCCCCATGGGCTATAGAAAACGGACATCTTTTTGCACCCAGGGGAGTCACCCAATGCTAGAAGTTAAAGTTCCACTTCTGCATTGGCTTCACTTTTCAGACCCAGAAGCTTCGTCCATCATTTTAAGTCTATGGGTGCAACCAGAAATCCATTCGGTTGAATTCAACTAAGAAGTGGTGAAAATCTTTTTTTTGCCTGAACGTTTTTGCTCTTATTAAATGGGAAAAGCAAAGGCACTTGGGCCGTCTAGAAGGGTCGTTTTGGGCCACTCGAACTGATGAGGACACTTAAGCTTAATTTCGACAGCATGATTGATTTACCTCGGCTCCACTTGACTCAACTCGCGTTTGGTACAAGTTCTTTTTCGTCTCCCCAAAAGAACAAGTCGAGTTGAATAGAGTTGTGCCACACCATGCAGTGGAAATGCAGCGATAGTCTGCTCAAGTTCACCCTCCACACAAAAAAGCCTGTGAGAGAACAGACATCTCACTCTGACTTATTTGCAGCGTTGATCAGCCACACATATCTGTACATAGCCTCAGTAATAGTCTGTTGTTGGAGGGTGTCAGGTGGATAAACCTTCTGAAACATTTACGCCACCATGAAACACTAAACCCCTGCAGAGGGGCTCACATTAATGCAAACAGTTTTATAGGAGGTAAGTAGCTCTATATGTCAGGCCACACACACTAATACAATAAGTAAGTAAGGAATTAACTTGCCTAGCATGTATGGTGATTATATTGTAACTGAACAAACTGCTCAAATAGAATAACAGGGTTTCCATCTGCCCTTGAATCTGACAAACCTGTGTATCAGTTGAACCCTCAAACTGAGTGCATTACCTGTTGTAATGACGCAACAGTGGTTTCAAGCCAGGTAGACGCATGGAAGGTAACTGTTAGAAGTGAAGCCAGTCACGCCTCAACCAATCCAGCAGCTCAGTGTGTTGTGTGTGTGATC
>NC_045755.1:949695-956706 GCF_008692095.1 Etheostoma spectabile
TTTTGCTCAAAGTGCCGCAGGGTGTTCAGCCTCCATCACTCCATTGAGCTTTATGTGTGAGAATGGATGTGTGTGAGAGAGAAAGAGAGAGTTTTGTCTTGTCAGTGCTTAGTTATACTACCAGAATGCATCCGGCTTTGTAGACCAACTTAGCCATTAAATTCAAGGATTCATCATGATCCATAAAAAACACTGAGTAGAAGAAAAACAGTGTAACGTTGCAGCCCCTCAGTGGTAAAATCAACAACCCAGTGATAAGGTCTGACAAGACCCTCCCCCATTTTTACTTTTTATTGTTACTGTAGGTGGCACCGCCCTCTAGTTCCCAAAGTAATTATGATGTGATCAAATTAGGGGGTACATGAGCGTCAAATTCCATATCAGGAGGCAAGTCGGGCAGTGTATGGGTCAAACAAACACAGGATTTCCCCCTTTTTTACACTCATCATTTCAAGTGTGTCATATCCTGATTAATTACACTTTTTTCACTTAGCCACATATA
This sequence comes from Etheostoma spectabile, assembly GCF_008692095.1. Taxonomy (NCBI): domain Eukaryota; kingdom Metazoa; phylum Chordata; class Actinopteri; order Perciformes; family Percidae; genus Etheostoma; species Etheostoma spectabile. The sequence continues at coordinate 950,198 of NC_045755.1, forward strand.
GGCTATGAATCTCTGTTAGCCAGATCACAGATCCGATTACAATCTCCATTTTCCAGGCTATATGCCAATGACTCACTTCAGTCCAGAGGGTGGTGGTAATGCACCTGTAGCTGTATCATAACCAAGGTCAATATAGTTTTGAATTTTCAAGTTCACTTTTGTTCAGTTTTAGTTAGTGTGTATACTAGTTTTAGTTTAGTTTCAGTTTTTTTCAGAATGATTGTTATCTTATATATTTAGTTTTAGTCTTACAGGGATTTGAATTTTCTGCTGGAATGTCAACTCGGTTTAATTTCTATAAAAAACTTATACTGAAATGACATGCTTTCATTTTTTTTATTCCATTGTTAACCTGGCAATACAGTTTCAGTTTAGTTTTTTTGTTTTGAGGTTTTTTTGTTTTTTTACAGTTTAAAAATATTTTTTCACTGCTTATTTTTATTTAAGGTTATTATAATATCCCTGACGGTAACAGCTAAGTGCGTTTTAGCAGTTTAGTCCCAACAACAGTTTTATTGTTGGTAGCTAATAACGTCTGTACAGATGACTCTGAACATCTGGCAATCTTAGGGTGACCATATGTTGATTTCCAAAAAAGAGAACACCCGGCCGCCCTCGAGACAAAAATAATGGACATGAACTACTCTGTGTCAGCATCATTAAATCCAGCGTGAAAAAAGGAAAAATTAAAACAAATGCGGCAACCATGGCGTACCAGTAGCCTGGATGCCAGCTCACCTTAGCCCCCCCCCACAACATTTGACCAACATTTGGGAAGTTCGGTCTCGACTTGATCCGCTGTGGGGCAACATGCTCAAACCAGAGCTGTTCGGACCAATCAGATTGTCAGGGCGGGCTTTATGTGATGATAGGCAGATGATCAACAGTAACGGAATCAACCAAAAGAGTCAACAAAGATCACCGGATTGAATTAGTTTACAACAAAGATGGCTGTCGCTGGAGATTTGAGATGTGTAGATTCCTCCACCATCGCGTCATTCATTTTAAAAGAGGAACAAACTCCTTTTCTCTGATTGGTTGTAAGTCTATCCAATTGAGTGCAGAGGCGTTCTTTTTCCTAGTTTCGGTTGAAACACGCCCCATGATCACAGCCCAATGAAGCAGCATCAGACTCATATTCCGACTAGAATCTTCAGACTCATGGGCTATGTCTCAAATCGCGCACTTCCCTTAGTGCACTTACAGAAGTACACTTCGTGCACTACGTACTATCTGGATAGGGGTAAATTTTGACAGAGGAGTGTTGTCTCAAATCGCGCACTTCATGTGCACTTACGGAAATGACGATCACATTTCATCCCTTCTTCTTCTGTACAATGGGAATTCACCAGGGAGAGCATTCCGTCTGGCGCTGTGTTTCGCAAAAAATAATTCCTGCTTTGTTTTTGATATTTTAACAAAAATAAATGTGATATATTTGCTCCGTGTCACGCCAGGATGACGATTGCGACGCCGCCGTCATGTCACCCCCCCCTTAGCTTCAACAGTACACAACTGTATCGTAATATGTTCTTGTTACTGCACTATTAATCATTAATTATACCTATTCTTTGTAGTCCACTCTTTTAAGTATACTTATGTTCTGCTCTAAAATCAGTAAAGTAATATTCATTCATTACGTACCTGTCATTTTAATGCTCAACGGTTTCATGAGGACATCCTTGTTGCCCATAGATAAGACTGTTGTTATGAAGCATTACCCCTTACAACTTAACTAAAGAAAACCATCTACATTTTTATATAAGTTGTATTTTTGTTCTAAATGGTCTTCATACAGTGACAATACAATAGTGAAAGCAGAGGTAACAGAATTGACATTTAAATAGATCCATTCCTTTATATTCATTATATGCTTGCTACAGTCATGCAACGTGTAATACAAAAGATGACAAAGTTAAATACTTTTAATATTATTTTATTTTAAAAATGTGCTTGTAGTTCTGCAGGCTCCCCCCCCCCCCCCCCGCACGTAGCTAGTCTGATGGGGATAGGGACATGAGGGTGGTCTATAGCCCCCCCAGGCCGTAGATAGTCTGATGGGGACAGGGACCTGAGGGGGGAGCAGATTCTCCAGGGGATCCTTCTACGGTCTGAGGGCCATCGTCACCCCTAAATGACGGACCTTTATTCCTCGTTTGTCCCTGAAGAGACGGGTTATACAGGATAATCATCAGGGGGAAGCAGTATAAACAAGATCTACATCAGGTGGAGGCAGAAACAGTGGATACGTTTTAACATTACGCTACTGTTAACGTTACTGACAATCAGCTGATCGCTATTTCGCTGAGCTAACGCTCACGTCGGATTATGTACAACTTGTTAAGATCATACATCTAACACTAAAATCGTCTACAATGGGACAAAAGTTTAACACAAACAACAATATACTACAACACATGTAACGGTAGCTTATAACTTATTTGCCAATATGGTTAAACTGCCGCTGTTAGCTAAGGTTGGCTTGCTAGCACGTCAAATTACGGTACTAATAAACGTTATAATTCGTGGTACAAAAATGATTATCGACTGTAAAATTAACCAAGTATACATTTACAAGTGGCTTATATGTTTAGCAAAAAGACTCACGTTCAACTTTGTATTGCTCCGTCGGTCTCGCTATCGCGTCTTCGGCCGCCGCTATCAAAAGTTTTTCAACGGTTGTTAGCTCCGCCCCTTCCGCTACGTAGCCAAGATGGCGACCGTTGAGTGTGGAAAGTGTCCATCCATCTACACTTAACTTTGTGACCGGTTTTGAGTCACCATCGGGTATTTTAAGTACACTTCATTTGACCGCACTTCGACAATGTGAACGCACTATGTACTCAAATAGTTAGTATTTAGTACAGAAGTGCGCGATTTGAGACACAGCCATGTTCTGACTAGAATCTGAGTATGACGACGTCATGTGCAAAAATTAACAAAAATATGCAAGACTGTACGGCTGCAGCCTGGAGCCTCCTGTCTGGCGCCGTCGGGCTTCTACTTCTCAAACTAAAAGCTTGCATCTTCATACTTTTGTGTTTTGGGTGTTTAAGTATGTTATAATATGTTTAAAATATGGAAACATCTCCATTTTATTCTAAGATGGTGCCATGGTAGTAGTTTATAGTTTATTTGAAGGGGTTATGAATTGCTTCAGTGTGTGTCATATATACAGTAATTATGAAAGCCTTAAAGTGCGCCTCATGCTGCTCTTGCCATAATCTCACATGAGCCTCATCATTATGAGGTTGTACTAATCAGGGATCAGACAAATGGTACAGCAGCATGCTACTTTCTGTATGTTTTGAAACTGATTTTGCTGGCGCCTGGTTAGCACACTTGGTAGAGCAGGTGCCCATATGTAGACGCAGCAGTCGCAGGTTCGACTTTGCCCAGCCCCTTTGCTGAATGACAGTCCCCCTATCTCTCCCCTTTCATTTCTGCAGCTGTCCTGTATAAATAAAGGCCTAAAATTGCCCCAAGAAAAAGAAATTGATGGGGCCATTTTCTTCCTGTCCCTTTTGCATGTGACAGGAAGGACAACAGCTTATTTCAGCGGAATATCAGTGTCATTTCAGCTGTCGTTACCATGGGGGCAGATCCTCTAAAGGCAATTTCAACAGACCACTTACTGACGTGTAGTTGCGCTTGGGAAGACTAAAGATCGAGAATGCATATTAGAGAGATGGAGGAATTCACACCTATTGAACATCTCAAATGTCCCAAGGTTGTTTGGCATTGGGATGTCAGGCTAAAGGCTTCTGAGATGCTTTTTAGCAGTGGATCAGATAATCCAAACACTTTACCTGTGTGAACCATGCTACATACACATACATGCACACCGCTGCTGGGTGCACAGTGTCTTTTCTCTCTCTTTGTCTCAGAAATGCCAACTTTTGGCTGCAGGGGAGTCGAGAGAGCAGAGTATTTACCCATAACCAGCATTAACTATGTTTTGTATTCTGCTGCTAACTGTAGTGTAAAACAGCAGCAGTATCTCCAGTCAGACTATTAACCAGAGGCATCACTTACAAGCACCTCTTCCCTCTGTCTGTTTCCTGTCCAGTAGACCAGTCCCTGCGCTCTACCAGACACTTGTGAATGTCTTTATTGTGTACATGTAAATGACAACCTCAGCACACACTCTTTTACGGCTGCTCATTCTTTCCTTTCATTGTTCCTTCTTTTGTCTCCGTCACTCTGTTTGCAGCCGTTGGCAAGGCTTCAGCTGCCCATCTCCAATTTTATGGTTTGTTTGGCTTTTTATACATGCCTGTCTCTGTTTCCTGGGCATCTTATGTTCTGTTTTACATGCTTTTGCTTGCTGGTTTATTAATAAAGTTGTGTCTTCAGGCAATATTTGATGACTGTGTTCCCTTTCTTTGAACTCAGTGTCTAAAGTCTTGTTCTGTAGTTACATGTCAGGAGAAATGGAAATGAGAGTCAAATGAATGAGGATACCTTAAATGAGCTGTGTCCACGTTCGGACATTTCTGACCTGACACACTTTCTGGTCTTTTTGCGTAAAATGTAGAAGAATATGGCCGGGCTGCCATGTAAAAATTTAGAAACAGAATTTAAAATCCTTCATTCTCACCTACAAAGCTCTTCTGGTCAGGCTCCATCTTATCTTAAGAGCTTATAGTACCTTACAACCCTAGGGAGAGAACTACGCTCCCAGAAGCGGGTTACTGGTGGTTCCAGAGTCTCTAAAAGTAGAACGGGAGCCAGAGCGTTCAGTTATCAGGCTCCTCCTGTGGAACCAGGTTTCGGGTCGGAGGAGGCAGACACCGTCACCTAAGGTAGGCTTAAGACTTTCCTTTTGATAAAGCTTATAGTTAGGGCATAGAATCGATATTGTTAGGGAGGTAGGTAGTATACATCGTTTATTTCAGATTTCTATCACTAATATAACTAAAGGGAGACTGGAATAGAACGGGGAGTTTGGCCCGGCGGGGCTGGAGCTCTCTTTACCTTGTCTCTCTTGTTTTGTTGTTAATAATAGTTTTAGACAGCTTGGATTATTGATACATAGTTAGGGATAGAATAGATATTGTTAGGAAGTGTAGTTAGTAACATGTTTTCAGATTTATCTATCATATAATCAAGAAATATAGAACAAAGGGAGACTTGGCATACAGCCCGATCGGTCTGGGGAGTTCGGCCGGCGGGCTGGAGCTCTCTTACCGTCTCTCCTTGGTTTTGTGTAATAGTTTTGACAGCTGGGGACTTATTTGATACACTAGTTAGGCATAGAATCGAATAGTGTTAGGGAGTAGTAGGTAGTCACATAGTTTTCAGATTTATATCTATAATCAGAATTAATAGAACTAAAGGGAGACTTGGCATACAGCCGATCCGGTTGGGGGAGTTCGGCCCGGCTGGGCTGGAGCTCTCTTCCTTGTCTCTCTTGGTTGGTTGTAATATTTTGACAGCTGGGGACTTATTTTGATACACTGATCCCTCTCTCCTCTATTTCCATTTCCATTATGTGCATCCATGTCCCAGAAATGCTGTTACTAACCCAGCTCTGGGAGTCATTCCCCGGCGTTATGTCTTTTTCCCCAGCATGTTCCCTTGGATCAGAGAGGCTCCGAAATCAGGGTAGCAGCTCTCGCCCTGTCCCGCTACACGTCTGTGATCCATGTTCCTGCTACACCTGGACCCAGGCCTGCTCCGTCCGCTCCGATCTGCTAGTTTGTACGTTTATTTTCGCGTTGATGCTCTCGTATGCCCGCCCAGCGTCGGGCTAGGACCCCTGACCACTATCATATAGACCATGCCTACCACTGTACTACATTCTTTTCTTTTATGTTTTTGTTTGGTTACTCTCCTGACCTCTTCTCCCCCACCAACGGCCGCAGAACGCTACAGAGCGTGGCCCGCCCACCGCGTGACGGACCTCCATGGTTTTTTGACTCTTGATAGAAGTGCAACTAGTTTTTCCTCTATAGCCAGTGGCACTGGCTGGCCCTTGTCACTGGCCTGATCAGTCCGTTGAACCACCCCAGAGAATCTGTTGGGTCCTTGTAAATCATTCCTGCTGGGTGGGTCTATCGTAAGTCCAGTCCTGCGATACCTCCGGCAGGGATCGCATGACAGAGGTAATAGGTCTGGGTTTATATTCGAGAGACACTCTCGCTTTTGTATGTTTTTGACTCAAGTACCACCCGCCTCCTCTCAGATCTCTCTTAGCCAGCCTGAAGAATATGCGACAGTCCCCCCTTTTCTTCTTTTGGTGTTGTCTTGGTGGTTGTGATACTATCATGATGTTTGCTAGAAAATTGAAGTGGCTCGTTATTTTTGGGGGGGGGGTGGTTCCAGTTCTAGTTTGTTTTCGGTCTGATAGTTCTGTTTTCTATGGTCTTGTTATGAATTGATACTATAAATAAAATTGAATTGAATTGAATTATCATCTATGGATGAATGTTCATAGTATATGTACTAGGCTGACTCGCAACAACAGTTATCTCACAGCGTTTTTCATAAAAGAGCAGGTCTAGACC
>NC_045755.1:956716-957273 GCF_008692095.1 Etheostoma spectabile
CTCTGTGGTGTTATTTACAGAAACCCAACAATTAGTGTATTGGGTTATAAAATTAGTATGTGAAATTGACTTTGATGAGGGAAAGAAGTAAGAACGCTCTGGTGATGATATTCCTTCTAAAATGTTTCTATTTTTACTGCAGGCTACTGAAAATGAAGGAGCTTTCATTGCATAAGTCAGAGTTGTTGAAGCATGGCGTTTTATTGTGAAGGACAATGGGCCAAGGGTAGCGCACTGCTAATTCACCGGTGCCAGTGTACAGGCTCTTGTAAAATAAAAGCTAAAGTAAACAGTTAAAACGCTACCGTTAGAAAGGTAAGAAGTTACACTTTAGTTTTACACCATTAACCCTTATGTTGTCTTCCTGCCAAAATTAAAAATCAACTCTTTACATCGATGTTTAGCTTTTTCTTACGTTTTTGTCCCATTATTCAACACTTTTGGCGCTTTTTTTCAATGTTGGTCACTTTTTTTGACATTTTCATCACTACGTAACACTAACTTATTAACTTTAGTTTTAAAATGTATGGTCAAGAAACCTTATTTATAGGAACTTA
>NC_045755.1:957283-964320 GCF_008692095.1 Etheostoma spectabile
TTGAGTTAGAAAAGCAGAAATTAGGAATTATTTAGACTAAAATGAAAGGAATGGATGGTGATGGATAATCACAGACTGGAATATTTCATCTCATACTCAATACTATTTCAAAACCACTTCAATTTGTTTTCAAATGCTAATAAGATGCCCCAAAACTGTAAGTGAAAGTAGACGATTGGTATTGCCAAAGAGCATTGGTGTGGAATCAATCATGTATAGGAAAATGGGTCAATTTGACCCGAGGACAACATGAGGGTTAAAATAAACAAAAACATTAAAAGATCATTTATATTCATATTTATCTTGGGGGAAGGGGGTAGGACCTAATAAGTTGTTTATCAACATCTTCCTACTCATTTTTGAACATGGGAATTTTTTTTAGTTGGAATTACTTTCAATTTTGAAAGATTGTGCTGAGAAGTACATGACCTTATTTATTTGTCATTTTAATGATATACAGTCCCTGACAAAAGTCTTGTCACTTATCTATTTTGTAGAAACACCTGCTATACCTGACTTTAATAATTAATCAATTGGTGTAAGAAATAGCTCATATGAAAGCTAAAACCCTCCCAATATTGTTCATGCACTGAATAATTATTTCACTAAAAAAGATTTTATTTACACAAGACAGAAGGTCAATTTTGGCAAGACAAAAGTTTGTCGCCTAACATAAATTGAACAAATTTACTACAAATACTTAATATGTCACAAATTAAATAGTGGTGCTGTGAGATTCAAATTTAATATCTTGTATGCTTCCATGAGCTTGAAGGACTGCATCCATGCGGTTTGGCAAGGTTCATACAATGTTTGATGAAGTCATCAGAAATAGCTGAAGCAGTCTTGCATGCCTCCCAAGTCATCAAATTCTTTGTTTGGTCTTCCATCTTCCTCTTTCATCCACCCCCATATGCTCAATGACGTTCATGGTGTGACTGGGCCGCCATCCTGGAGCATCTTGATCTTCTCGCCTTGAGGAACTTTGAAGTGAGATGGAAGTATGCGATGGAGCACCATCCTGCTGGAGAATTTGCCTCTTTTATGTTGGAATATAAGAGGTAGCTAGATTTCTTGGTATTTGAGACTATTTGATGTTGCCTTCCACCTGCAGATCTCTCGCACACCCCCTACTATGTAACCCCAGACCATGATTTTTCCACCACCAAACTTCACTGTTTTCTGGGGGAATCTGTGGATTCATGCGGCTCCAGAGGTCTGCAATATTTGCGGCAACTGTGTGTAATTCAACAGAAGATTCATCTGAAATCCACTTTCTTCCACTTCTCAGCGGCCTTCCTTTTAGCGGCTGTGGGCCTTGGCAAATGCCACATGGTTTTTTCAATTGTCTTTTGTTTAGTGCTGGCTTCGGCACTGATTTGACCATGGAGCCATTTCGAGACAGAATCCACAAACCGTTTCTGGTTGACACAGGGACTTAAGGTGACCAGGTCTGGTGGAGCTTTGCTGCAGTGGAAATGGCTGGCCTTGGATTTTGACCAACAAATGGTCAATCTAGAGCAGTTGTCTTGCGGGTCTGCCTGACCTGGGCTTGTCAAAAACATCTCCAGTGTCTTCAATGTTTTTTTAATCCTCTGTACTTGACGCTGAGACACCATTGAAGTGTCTGCCACATCAGCAGTGGATCTGTTCTTCAGCCTCTTGATAATCAAACTTTAATCTCAGGGTGAATCTTAGGCATGTTTGTTGCAGATGTCTAGTTGCAGTTGATGTGAAGGTCTATGTGTGCTGGGGTTGTTTTTATACACACCTGAGACCTAATTGATCCATTATTAGTCACAGGTGAGCTCTATGACCAGCGACAACACTTATGTCTTTGCAAAAATTGACTCAATGGGCTTTACCAAGCTGTGAATATTGAAATACTTTTTGACAGTTTCTTTGCACTGAAACATTATTACAGAAGCTGTTAGGATTAAAATGAGACCTTTTCTTGTAAATAAATCTTGATTAGAAATATATTTCAGCGGCACTTCAGGTCAATTTGTACACAAGCGACAAGACTTTTGTCAGGGACTGTATGTATGCATGAACGTATGTATATATAACTTTTTACTCACATGTTCAAATAAACCATTAACTAACTAAAAAGTCTAGATATTTTGATTGAACGTGTGCTAAATCATGCTTCATCTTTCCAGTGCTACTGTAACACAATGTTTAAGCATTTATAATTATCTTTTAATAGTCCCTTAAGGCCACAGTGGCAGCTGTGCAAAAGTAACATGTTTTGTAAGTAAAAATAGCAATACCACAATTCAAATTACAAACCCACAGTTAAAAAGCCTGCAATAGACGATTTGGCCACTTGGCAAAATTAACAAGGCATAAACACCTATATAGCCTATCACCTTTTTAAATGGCATCGCTAACTTGTTAGCTTTTACACATCCAGCAGAAACATTGGCATTGAATTTGTGTTTGTAGCCTAATGTAAATTATATATTCAGTAAGTTTTAGTTCTGGTTTTGGTCTTCATTAACTTTTTTGTAAAATATATGTCTGTCTGTCCGTTTCTGAACAGGTTGCAGTGCCCTTTAGGGTTTTTAGAGGGTTTTCTATCTCCTAAATCAAGTGCCTGAAAACGAAGTTCATGAGCAGTTAAAGTGAACCAAAAAAGTCAAGTTTCTGGCTCTTAAACTAAAACAATGAACAGGAAGAGGCGAAAATCTTTGTTGAGCTGAACGGAACAGCAGCTAGGTGGTGATAATTCTCTGTGGGTTTGTCATTAGAGCAACACGTTTCACATTTGTCCCTATAAAACACTGATATATTGAGAAAGAGGAGACAAGTTTGATAAGACATGGGAATAAAAATGTGGAACCCATAGTTGTTGGCTATTGTATAAATCCTCACTGTGCAAATTAGTTGGTGATTTGTATACAGTGTGTCAAATTCATTTAACTTTAACCTCAAGATGTTTTTGTTTCTAGTGTCCCTCCGTACTATGACCGTGGAATATTGTTGTAATCCAAGATGTGCTGTGTTCTATATGTTCAGTATATTTAGTGTTCTTTGTTAGGTTTTTGGTTTTCAGTTTTTGCCCTTCTTTTCTTATTCTTTTAAACACATTTAAAAAAAAAAACACTGATATATTAAGTTGTACAAAAGTATTGTCAGCAACATGCACTTCACCTTCATGTTGTCCTTGGGTCAAATTGATCCATTTTCATTTAAGTGTTTTTTTTTCCAAAAAAATGGGTCATTGAACATTAAAAAATATCAAAAAACTTTGGAAAAAACAACCCACAACGTTAAAAAAGTGACAAAACTGTTGGAAGAAACGATAATAATGTTGAAAAAAAGTGACCAAAATGTTTTTTTTCATGGTTCACGGGAAGACAACACAAGGGTTAAAGTGGCCTGTCTAAACTAAAAGTTGTTTGTTTTTCAGTGTTAAACGATAATATCATACTATGGATTATGATTACTGGTGGATTAAAGTGTTGACGCTGGACAGTCTTGGATTTTATTTTACATGCTATTAATCCAAATCTTAACTCTTAACGAGGTAAGTGAAAGCTAACTATGGCTGTCTAATCAATGTAGTTGGATAGAAGTGTTAAGTAATATACAAATGAAAATACTCAGTACAAGTAATCAGTAAATGTACTTTCCACAACTTTATTCAATATCTGTCTTGCCCATACAATGTCTTGCCATTTAACATTTAGAAGACTTTCTGTTTTTTTGCATCCATGGTGACAGATTTGACAATAGCGAGCTGTGGCAACAAAACTAGACTGAATGGTTGAATACAGTGTGACGTGCTTGGAAGTGCCAACTGCTGATTCATCTCACACACACACACACACACACACACACACACACACACACACACACACACACAAAGAGAGAGAGAAAGAGACAGAGGGAGTGAGAGCAAGATCATGTTCATGTGTCAACTAGCAACCGCAGTCACTACCCAGTGTCATTTATCACCCTCCTGTCCTCCTCCAGCCTCTCTCCCCACACACACCACTTTCACCCAGTATGGCCAAGCTGCTGCCTCTTCACCCTGGCTTGGGACAACTGGTCATTGGCCCTCGGCCCCACACGGCTCTGGGCACTACCGCACATTCCTTCGCAAAGAGACAGACAGGTGGCGGACAACGGCAAACATGGGTCCACACAGACAGAAGTAAGTCCATTTTCAGCCTTTAGTGTTCTCAGCTGTAGTTGCCAGATACCAGATACAAACCAGATATTTTTTGATATCACTTGCAGAATGATTAAGCCTGGCCCTGCGCAATGAAAATGCTAAATGCTTGCTTGTTGCTTAGTTAGTCACAACCCACATGGCTTTAACAATGCTTAATATATCACTTACTAGGCTTTCATAGATAATTCATGAGCCACTGATAAAAACAAGTTTTTGTTTAGTTTTTATTCAACTTTGACATTAGAGAGTATATTTCTGATGAATTTAATTCTACTTTAATTCAGTGTTTGTCTCTTATTAATGGATTATTTGTGATCTAAAAAAACAATGCATTAACCATTAATAAAACCAATAATTTACAACTTATGGACCCTCTCTTTCTCTGCATATTTATATGGGGTGGCTGTAAATCAGGTAGAACGGTACCAATCGGAAGGTTGCTGGCTCTGCAGTGCCATGTTGAAGGGTCCTTGGACAAGACGCCGAACCCTGAATGCACCATCAGTGTGTGTGAACATGGACATACATTTCAAAATTAGGGGGAGTTGAGATCTAGGGAGGTCCCAACAAAAACATAGAAAAAGTTGTTTAAAAATAAAAACGGAAAACTTTGAAAAATTATTTAAAAAAAATTAAAAACCTGAAAAGAAACAAAAGCTTTGAAAAACAGCTCAGTTTTAATTATTGGATGGGTTTTAAGCCCCCTATTCTCTCATAAATTACACCCATGTGCATCAATGTTTATCTGATTAGCAAGTGGCACCTCATATGGGAAGAAGAGTGTGACTGGGAAAGATTCAAGATTCAAGATTCAAGATTCAAGATTTCTTTATTGTCATACCTCAGTACACTGTAGTACGAAATTCCGTGCAAAGTTCACAGCTGAAAAAATACAGCTCAGAAACAATTAAAAAACACTGTGGAAAAGTCGAGATATTAGTTATATGAATTACAATAAATAAATGCTTAAATGCTTATATGGGTGTGCAGGGAATGTAGAGTGATAAATATAAATATCTGTATATTAGATACTTACAGTTGGGAAAAAGTATAAATTATAAATATCTGTATTTAAAGTAAAGAATAAGGTGCAGTCAGAACATATACTAAGGTGCATTTCAAACAGGTTAATTTGTACATATAGATGCATAGTACATAAAAGTTACATAATAGAGTTCAGAAAGATTGGACTGTTTTAGTGTGTTTTCATTTTAAAGCGCTATGTACTAACTAGGAAAGCACTAAATAAATGCAGTCCAATGTAGTGGAAGCAGTGGTGGGCTGTCAGGGCAATCAGGGCCTTCTCTGCTGGCCCTGTCAAAATCAAAAATATATATTTTTTCACAATTAAATTAATGTGTGTCGAAAAATCAATTACTTTTTCAGCACGTTACGATTATATTTCCAGAAAGTATATGGTAGCTGGATTTTCCATGTCATCTAAACGCATCACAGCTCCATGGACCAGCACTAGTAGGATTGCTAGCCCTTCATTGAAGCTGCCATTTCCCATTTGATTATAGCTTTGAGTGACGTGTGTATCAGCCAATCAAATGTTGATGTGTAGTTATAGAACGCCATAGGGGCCCAGCGTTGTGTCAACGCTAGCCCCCTTGAACCTTTTAGCGGGTTGTGAGTGAACTAGCTATGGCCGCTGCCTTCACACCTCCTAACAATCCTGTTTCCGATTTCCTTCATGTGCCTTTTTCAAGGCGGTCGTTTGGAGAGAGTAAAGAAATTATTTTAAGAGGAAGACCTACACCTGAGCTGAATGAGCTGACCAAGGCTGGCAAAGGTTTTGTGCGGGACTTCACTGAGGGTCACTACGACCGCTAGGACTGGCTAACAGCTAGCATCGAGCGGAACAAGCTATTTTGCTGGCCGTGTTTGCTTTTTAATACCAGTCAGGGAACATGGAACACCACAGGTTTTACCAGGCTTAATAGCTTCACCAAGGCAGCTAGCAAACATCAGGCAGCCGAGCGACACCTCACGATGGTGGTACATTTGAAGGCCTTTGGTGAGTCCAGGGTGGATTTGCAACTGGATGATCAGTGGAGACGAGAGACAAGCCTGCCCAATGAGAGAGTGAGAAAAAACAGGAACATCTGGAAGGATTCAAAAATGATCTCATAAGTGCTGTTGCTGAGGTGCTAAATGATGCCATCAAAAAAAGAGATCAACAACACCTAGTTTGATGCAGTTATGGTGGACGAGACCACAGATTTAAGCAACACTGCACACCTGTCATTTGTACTTCGGTATGTTACTGACACCAGAGTAAAAGAGATACTTTTAAAGTTTAGACAAGCTCAGGATCTAGCAGCCACGAGTGCAAAACAAAGTTAGTGGCACAGTGTTATGACGGATCCCGCTATGGCATCGGGACTTACTGGGGTACAGGCGCGCGTAAAAGAAGAAAAGTAAGGATAGGAGGATGGATTCAATTTACAAGTATTTTATACATTTGAATTGATATTGTTTGGGTATAGATGGTGATGCTGTGTTGATGTGCTTAAAGATGTTTAATGCACAGTGCTGTGCGTGTGCTGTGTGGTTGTTTGATTGTTATTTTTTGGTTGTGGGGGGGGTGTTAGAGGTCGTTACAGAAGGCCTTGACTGAAAGCCCACGGTACGCTACTGAGTGGAAGTACATTTAGGGATACAGGTATGTGTACTGTTTTATGTGTTCCCCTCCTGTAATTTTTTTCTGTTATAAGTGGCTTCAAAGTGACGTGTGGTAGAGCGTTTGCCTGCCAATTGGAAGGTTGGTGGTTCAATCCCTGGCCCTGCAGTCCCATGTCCCATGTTGAATGAATGTCTGAGGGTTTATCTGATGAGCAGGTGGCACCTT
>NC_045755.1:964330-965080 GCF_008692095.1 Etheostoma spectabile
CTCGGCCACAGTGTGTGAACGTGTGTGTGAGTGGTGAATGTTTCCTGTATACTACTACTTACTAAGACTAGAAAAGTGCTATATAAATACAGCACATTTATTTCCTCCTCATCTGACCCTCTCAGCCCATCCAGGGGGGCGACTCACCCTGGAGCAGGTGGAGCCTCTGATCCACAGCAGACTGGCGAACATCAAGTTGGCCTTCGTGGCAGCGGACCCTGATGGTACGGGGCTGGTGAGCAGAGAGGAGTTCAGACGGGTCCTGAGGGTCCTGCTGTCTCTCAGCCAGAACCAGCTTGACACTGTCCTCAACGAGGTGAGAGGGACATAGACTTTCTGTTTTGACTTGATTCCAAAGGCCATGAACTCCCAACACGGGTGTTTTTCATTTAAACTAGCAGATTAGACCTCTTCCCAAGACTGTGGGTGGGGGACTTGCTTGACTTACACTGATAAACAATTTGACTTTTATATGGTTTTAATGACTTGGGACTTGACTTAGACCTGAGACAGATGACCCAAAAGGACTTGACTTGACTTTTTATTAATGTAATATAAAGTAATATTTGTTTTTTTCAAGTTATTGAGAAGAGTTGTCTTTTTTTGGGAACATGATTGGGTGATTTTTTATTTTTTTTTTCAGCTATGCGTGTCAACCTGGAGGCAGGAGGCAGCCGTCATGCCAAAAATAATAAAATTTAGATTCAAGGATTAAGCACCACCACCAGAGATGGGAAGTAACGAAGTACA
>NC_045755.1:965090-965170 GCF_008692095.1 Etheostoma spectabile
TACTGTACTCAAGTAGATTTTTCACTTATATTAGATATTAGATATTTTTACTTTACTATTTATTTTTGTGGCGACTTTTT
>NC_045755.1:965180-965257 GCF_008692095.1 Etheostoma spectabile
CTTCTACTCCTTACATTTTAACACAAATATTGAATAAAATATTCTATAAAAAAAGTGAGAGAAAAGAAAAAGAGACT
>NC_045755.1:965267-975227 GCF_008692095.1 Etheostoma spectabile
GGAGGATAATCAGCTGAGATTGTGTGTGTGCCTCTGAGAACTGTAAGTCGAAAATCTCATGTTTTCAGTTCACTTAAGCCTGTTATTGGTCTATAGTTCTTGCACATTTAAAGTAAGTTAGCTAGTGGTTTTGGTGTGTTCTTCACCTGTTAGCTGGGTTTCACGTTGATCTTAATGAAGCATCAACCGTTTCACCAGCTTTATTCGCATGATTTTTTTTTTTTTTACCAAACTTCAGATAATGTAGTTCAGTTGACAAGTGGATGGAAACTTAGCTAGACAGAAGTTGTCTCCGTCCGTGTTTTAACAGACACACCTGGGGTGAAGTTAGAAACCAGAATCATCTTTAATCCAGTCCTAATCTAGTCCTTAACTTTCACATCATTTCACTGGAGTTATCCTTATTATTGTTTACGTCATTAATACCACATTCAATCTAAATTAATGGGAATATATCTACTTTACGTTGCATTTGACGCACAACTAAGACAACTCAACAGATTCAGCATTCTGTAATAATTCACAGCAAATCATTACGGCTTGATGGCGCTAACGTTAGCACATAGTAGTAGGGAGGGCGACATGATTGAAAATGAAGAAAACAGAGACAAGCAGCAAGACATTTCCATCATCCTCGGCCTGATCTGAGAGAGATGTTTGAGATAGTAGCCAATGTGCTGGGGAACTTCTTTATTAATGTCAGTTTATTTATTCATATTTTAATCCTTTATTTTCTTTCCAGAAGCCCTATTTGAGCAAACACACATACATGTAGATTCATTTAAATGTTAAGGGGAAGATTAAAAATAGAAACTGGATCTGTGAATTCTCACAGAATTACAACTGAATTCATACCTTGCTGATGAGTCAGAATCTTATTAACCTGGAGTCGCAGTTTATGTCATAATCACATTTGGGACTTTTTAGGCCTGTTGGCAGACATCTATTTAAAATGTAGCCATTGCCATATAAAGACTGTGTTCTCCATGTCCACTGAAGTTCCTCAACATCTCTCTGGTAACGTTTGTGTGGTCCAGGTAGCTTTGCATAAAAAATGGTCGTCATTGGCAAGGCTACTTTTACTTTTATACTTTAAGTAAATTTCCAAGTCTGTACTTTGTTACTTTTACTTGAGTAAAGAAGTGTAATCAGTACTTCCACTTTTACCAGAGTATTTTTTAAGTATCTGTACTTCTACTTAAGTACAGAAAGTGAGTACTTTTGCCATCTCTGACCACCACAACATCTAACTTCATCAGTCACTACAAAACCCACAAAGAAATGTGCGGGAATGTTTCTTTTTAGATAATTAATCTGTTGGTTAAACATCTGCTCGAAAACAACTGTCCTTATAAACTGATTTAAATGTGGAAACTATATCATCAGGGTATATAAGACTTAACATGCTTGACTAATAGCTTGTGACTAGATAGATAGACTTGACTTGATGTCCACCGCAGAATCAGTGCTGCTGTTACGTAAACGGGCGTCAGCAGAGAGGTGGAGCGAGACGATGTCTCTGCATATTCAGGGAGTCAGGTCAATACCGCAAAAGCACTCAAAACTTTGACTTCATGCGTAGGCTACTCCAAAATGGCCAACATGTGTGAAAATGAACTGTACCAAAATGGGGAAAAGTATTTAACATATCATACGAGAGGTTAGGAAACCAACGCGCAGACCAATAGTAATTGGAGGTTGGGAGTAGCCTGGTCACATGGAGAGTCCGGTACAGTCCGAGTCTGCAAACGCTGGCAGCTGAAAATCAGACGTTTTGGTGCTCGTGATATTTGTCTGGCGCTGGCTAAAACCTCTTTAACGGGCACCAGAACTTTCTCTATGCAGTATGAACTAGAGGTCCACCAATATCTTTAGTTTTTCTGTGGCCAACGCTGATGCCGATCTTTAGAAATCAGGGTCAGCCGATAAATGCTGCCGATTTATTTTGGCCGATATTTACTTGGTTTTTAAACCTCAATTTGAAAGATAGAATGCAACACTAATAATTCCATACTTAAAATTATAACGGATATTTCACTGCTGGAAAGACCAATATGCATTAAATTAGTTCATTTAATAGAAATGTGATTTTTGTTTTTTCAACTTCATGCCTTCTAGACCGAGAAAAGCCAACCTTTGACATTAAGTTTTTTCTCCCTAAAGTCGCTGAGAGCTGCTGCTGTTCCAATCCTGTCGGCTCTCTGCAGCGGGCGGGGCTGCTCAGTTCCCCCCGCGACTGACGCGTGCACCGACACACTGACACACACTAACACACACACAGTGGATAAGGGTTGAGTATCGTTTGTATTTTTTACAATTCCGATTCTTAAAAACTGAAAAAATGGCATCAAAGAAAGGCTCTTTTATAGATTTTTTTCCAACTGAATATTATTTAAATTTAACAATATAGGTCCTATTAAAGTTTGAAAGCACTTAAATATATAATAAGTATTTTGCCGCATGTTTCAATGAATTCAACATTCTTCCCCCTTGCACATAATCGCGTTGAATTTTTTTGTTGTTGCATTTTGCGGTGTCAAATCCTTGGCTGTGAAATACAGCCACACTTTCGACTAGCTAGCTAATGAAAATACTAGCAGAGCAAGTGTAATGTGTTTACTAACCATCGCGTGCAGTGAATGGTTAATATGCTTTAACGTACGTTTTGGTGAGCCCAGAGGAAAAATATGGCATTTTAAAAGTAGCCTACATTTACGGTAGCTAGCTAACAGTAGACTACAGAGAAAGTGGGATATTTTTATCTGTTTCGGAGCGACAGAGGGAAAATATATTAGTCTCACATTAAGTGAAACTGACGTACAGGACGACCTAAATTGAGGACAGCTACATTATTGTAAGTGCAATGATAAGTTAAAGTCCATTAAGTCCTTTATCAAACTGTATAAATGTGTGTTCCAGGCCAGGATAGGAAATTAACTAACAATGGAAAGATCAACAAGCCACTGACACATATGTTCCCATTTGATTCATTCAATAAATCATAATTCTTTTTCTCAAATCCACCAGCCATTTACATATTATACCAACATTTGCAGCATCCTAAACCTTGTTGGTAAGGTTACTACAGGAACACTCAGCCCAGAGTAGTTTTGTTCTCCCTGAAACAAGTTTTTATTTTTAAAAAAGACGGGTTAGGGTTACAAAATTGTTAGAGGGACCGGCAGATAGTGTGTAAAGCAGGGATTTCAAAGGTTTTTCTATGGTCTTCTGGTTGATGAATTGGTCACAGTGTCCACCTAGGAAGATGAAGAAATCTCTGGTTCAAACATTGGCCAGCACGATCCCAACTGGCACAACTTTCAGGACTCACCTTCAAAGGCTACATTCACACTGCGAGTCTTAATGCTTAATTTGGATTATTTTTGCTCAGATCCAGTTTTTTGTTTGGCTACCTTTTTAAAATGTGGCCTATATCAGATTCCAGTGTGAACTGTAAGGAACATTGACATCAGACATAGCATGCTGTTGCACTAAAGTTAGGGAGGTTATGGAGGGAGTAGTGACGCGGAAGTAAAGAAGTAACGGAAGTAAAGAAGCATTTTCGCTTTGATTTCAAATGTTTGATGTCTGACTCTTCAGCACCAATCGCAGACTGCAGTGTTTGGATCAATTTTCTAGGTTCCAGCTAAAATAACTGCTCCAATGTGAAGCAAAATAAACTGAAATGAACCAGACTGCTTGTTGGAAATGAGGTTTTACATTTCCATCCTCCAAATATTGTGTTGTTGCTTGGGGCATCATCCAGAAGATGGCAGTAGAAGATTTTTTTTTTTCAAATCTCTTCCAGCAGTTGACATTGACAAATGATGCTCCGTGGCTGTGAAAACTGGTCAGCGGCCAAGTGAATCTGGCAGATGTTAAAGCAGACGTTATTTGTTTGCACCTCTGTTGCTCTGGATCAGTTTTTCCTGGCTCACTCTTTAAATAAAGGCCTTTTCAGCCTTTATTTTGATAAGACAGCCGAACACATGAAAGGGGAGATGGGGTGGATGACATGCAGAAAAGGGCCGCAGGTCGGAGTCGAACCCAGGCCCTGATGGGTTCAGGAGTAAACCTCTATATATGGGCGCCCACTCTACCACGGCGGCATAATTCCCCCTCTCCTTTCGTCTTCATCTGTGCGCACGCTGCCTCTGTCACTCTGCTCCGCCACTGTAATCGTCTCCACTGTTCCTCTTTGTTCCGTCTCAGCGCTCACACCTGACAGTTTGACTGCCTGTCTTTCCCACACAGATTTCCCTCCCATAATATCAGCACTTTGTGTTTCCCCCCCATACACAACCCCACTTCCCCCCACCCCTCGCCCACCCCTTCCACTCACCGTCTTATTCATTAAAGACGGATGAGTGTGTGTGTGTGTGTGTGCTTTCTGGAGAGTTGTCAAAAGTTTACTTTAAAGGACTAACACCGGAGTAGCAGCTGTTGTTCTGGTGACATTTTGATGTGGAAGTGGCTTTGTGCTTGGGGGAGTGAGAAGCCACAAGCAGCCCCCCCCCCCCACACACACACACAGTCTTCTTCTAGTTCTTCTTCTGTTCTTTATTTATCTATCTGGCCCCATCCATCAAGATCTTTTTTTTCCGTAAAATATTGATCAAGTATTAAATGTGCTGCGTCTGTAAAACCTCGGCCTGTAGAAGAAATATGTCTGAATAATTCAAGCTTATTGGGGAGGAGGGACAATCACAGCTGACAAATCTGATGATGAAGAAGAAGCTGGTGACAGACAGCCAGACTCATGCAGAGTTAATCACCAACTATTTTCATAATTGATTAATTGGTTTGAGTCATTTATTAAAGAAAAAAAATTCTCTGAATCCAGCTTCCAAAATGTGAATCATCTCCGGTGTCTTTACTCCACTATGACAGTAAACTGAATATTTTTGAGTTATGGGCATAACAAGACACATATTTCACATTTTTCTGACATTTAATACTAGACCAAACAAGTAATCAGTTAGTCAAAGTAATAAATAGTAGCTTAATCATCAATGAAAATAATAGTTTCTAATGTTCCGAAGGCGCTGCCACCCCCGCGAGCAATCGCTGCCATTCAAGTCAACGCTTGATGCTAAAGACGTGAGACTATCCAGTCAATATACCGAAAGACATCCCCTAATATCATATGTATTGGTATCTCCTAAGCTCGCTTGGAACGTCGACTGAGGTAGTACTAAAAAAAAGTACCTGTTACCATGTACCAGGGACTTTTTTTCATAATGGAAAACCAAAAAAGGCGAGTAGAGCAGGTACCATGTAATAGAAAAAGGCCATAAGAATAGGAGTAGTAGTAGTAGTAGCAGTAGTAGTAGTAGTAGCAGTAGGCACTGTGTCTGAAGCCTATGGAGGCCTTTACCATTATCATGTATCCTGCCGCCACTTGCAGCCCCATTGGCCATTGTTACCATTTAAAGTTACATTTAAAATGTAATTGAATCAGAATTTAATTTAAATTTAATTTGTATCTGATTAGTAATCCCCAATGGGGAAATGACAATTTACACTTTGTGTCCACACTTTTGTTAGTTATCACACACAGTCTTGAGCTACACACACACACATGCTCAGGATCTATACATGCACTAATAGAGAGATGTCAGAGTGAGTGGGCTGCCAGCCGAACCAGCGCCCGGAGCGGTTGGGGGGGTACGGTGCCTTGCTCAAGAGCACCTGGCAGTGCCCAGGAGGTGAAGCGGCATCTCTCCAGCCACCAATCCACACTCCTTACTTTTTTACGGACTGAGCTACTGCCACCCCTACTGCCAATGTGAGGAAAACTTAATTGTAGTAAGGCAATGGAAAATTGTGTTGGATGTGCGGCACACAGTAAACATAAAGGAAATGCCAAAAATGGAAATTTGTGTTAGATTACTAATTCTTGTTTATTATGAGGAAATGGAATGAGTTATGTTTAAGTAAAAGGTTTTTTAATGTTTATTCCTTTTTTTGTTGTTGTTAGGATAAGCATTTTGTACACCAATCCAGTATCCATCCACTGCAATGACATGTCAGTTGTTTGGAACTGCAGTATAACAACTATCACAAGTAAACACGTGTGTGTGTATCAAATGTTTTTTATAGATTTATTGTCCCAAAGAAATATTGTTGTTACAGCCAAGACAAACAGAAACTAGATAACACACACACACACACACACACACACACACACACACACACACACACACACCTGTGAAGTCCCTGTGAGCATCCTCTGATAGGTACCAGTTATTTCGCTAAAACCTAAGATGATTATTTGATACTATTTACAGATGATTTTGTCCAAAAGCAGAGACACCTCAACATGTCTTATGGCCCCTACCCCCCCAGGCACTGACCTCCCTCTCACCTTCAAACTGAAGTGCAGGTGTAACAACACCGTCACAGGTATATAGAGCATGGAGAGCCCCCCCTTCCTCCCTGAGGTGTGTGTGTGTGTGTGTGTGTGTGTGTGTGTGTGTGTGTGTGTGTGTGTGTGTGTGTGTGTGATGCTCCATGGCTGCTGATAGCAGTGATAATTGGACAGTGCGGTGTCTATAATAAGACTCAATGCCAGGAGCTCCGCTGGGGACCGCTGCACTGGATTACACCATGGAAGGATGTAGGGTAGGGCAACAGGGACTGTACTTTGATTATGAGCCACCAAAATAGGTATACGTGTGTGTGTGTGTGTGTGTGTGTGTGTGTGTGTGTGTGTGTGTGTGTGTGTGTATGCGCGCGCCAAGTATTTGTCTGCTTGATTGAATGCATGTGTGTATTTGTGTGTGTTTTTGTGAAAACTAGTTCCCTGTTTTTTTGTGTATGGGTATGTGCCAACTCTTTACCAGTTTTCTGTGAAGTGTGTGTGTCCATGTGTGTGTGTGTTTGTAAAACAGCACAAGGTCAGAACAAAAGCATGCGGCTACATTTCCCAGGTGTGCCCCCTTTCCAGAGAAACGACACCTAGTGTATTCCCCAAACAGCCTCATCCTGAAAATTACTGCTCAACCCACCTGACGCCAGCCAGCCGCATTACCACGGTGCTCTTCCCGTCTCCACGGAGACGCCATTATATGTGCCATTATCACCGATGCTGGTACTGGAACGTTTGAAAAAGTTTGGAGTGGGCTTGAGTGCAGGAGTTTGTTAAATATGGAATATTTCCCAGACACCATCGTCTTCATCCTCCTCCTGCTTTTCATCATCGTCACAGTTGTGTTTTGTGTACAGTATGTACTGTATCTACTATAAATATCAGAATATGTCAAGGGTTAAAGGACTTATGTCTCAGCAGGATTTGGAAATACTAGTCTTTATCTTTAGTAGACTAGACTGCTGTATGTTGTCTTTATGTCTTTACAGGTTCCCCTTTAAAATCAAGTCCTCAATCCTCACTAACACCAAGAAAGTGGACATTTCTGACCTACTACTACACTATAAACCCAGACCTGTCAGGTCATCTGGGACAGGTCTGTCCCCAGAGTCAGATCTGAACATAGAGAAGCAGCGTTCAGTTTCGATGCTCCACATATCTGGAACAAACTCCCAGAAAACTGCAGGTCTGCCGCAACTCTCAGTTCTTTTAAATCAAGGCGGAAGACCTTTCTTTATTATGCTGCCTTTCTTGAAATAATTGTTAATTTCTCGTACTGAACTGTAGGTTTTATTCTCGTATTTCATCTGTATTCTATCCATCCATCTTTGTCCGCTCCTCCGGGAGGGGACCCCAAGCTTCTCTTTCCCAAACCACATTACGTTGGTGAAATGCGCTATAGAAATAAGGTGCCTTGCCAGGCCAACAGTATGTAAAACTACGTGTCTTTGTGTTTGTGGCTGCTGTAGGTGTGTGAGAGGGGCGGTGAAACTGTGGACTACGCGTGGTTTCTGAGGAGGTTCAGTCGAGCTCCTGCTGCCCACAGAGCCTGCAGCAGCGTGAGGTAAACACACTTGTCTTCTCCAGCGCCACAGCAGACGTTTTCTAAACAAAGAAATGTCGCGCTGCTTTGCATTTATAGGCGTTTGGTGGCAGCAGCTGAACACAAATGAATTGTATTGTCTGTCTGTTTCTCTCAGGCGTGGTCCACGGAACACCTCCATGTCCCTTTCTGAGATACAGAAGCATCTCAAAGATAAGGTTGGTACCCTCCCTTCAACTTGGTCAGTGTTAAAAGCACAATAAAAAATAAATATCAAAATGTACTTAGTATTGCTGCTGTTCTGTATTCAAGTTGTACAAATTATTCAGCTAAGGTCAATGAACGTGAACACTACCTGAAAGATTGATGTGAGAGTGTGAAGGGGGGAATTCTTGCTTTACCATTCATTAATGCGGCAAAGGCACACGTTACACACGCAATGAATGCAATCTAAACTCTAACATGACTCACACATCATCCTCAGAGTGTGTGTGTGTGTGTGTGTGTGTGTTGTGGGGCCAGCGTTGGCAGAATTTAGGCTCTACGTAGGAGGACATGACAGAATTGACTGTGGATTTGTGCGGCTTGTGTTCCACATATTAAACCAGTCTGTAGATGTTGTGAAACGCAGAAAATGTATCTGTGGACAAATGAAGGCCTGAGGGCTATCAGGGCTGTCCTAATCCTTACTGCAGACATGCATATCTGTGTGTTTATGACTTTATATTTATATGTTGGCTGTATTCAGGAAAAACATCTCTCACAGCCCACATCCTTCAGTTCACACAAAACACATTTATTCATCCAAATCTACCTCTTGCATATGTTTTTTTGCTACTTCTCTTACCAGCCAACCAGATTCAAAGAGACGGACTTGTAAGAACATTAATACGATGCCGAGACAGGACTGTGTCACAGTAACCCTCAGTGAGACAAAACCACCTTGTCAGGGTATGTCATTTAATAAACTCACGAGTTATAGTCAAATAAGTCACATTTATATTTTCTAGATATTCAGTCTGGTATGGTCCAGTTTTTGTAGGCAAGTTCATTTGTACAGTGCCTTTCACCAAAGCAATTAAAAATGCTTTACATAGGAAATACAAAGGCATGTGAAAGAAACACACAGCAGTGTAAAAAGACAGATAAAAGGATTACAAATAATAGATATAAATATCATAAAACACTGTCCAAGAGTCAAATCAATAGTCACAAATTCAATGTAATAAAAAGCAACAGAAAACACAAAGGTTTTGAGCTCTGTTTAACCCTTGTGTTGTCTTCCCGTTGACCATGTAACTTTTTGTTTTTCTGGGTCAAACTTTGTTTTGTAACTTTTTCTGCGCTTTGTTCAATCAGTTGTTGTTTCTTTTCCAACGTTTTTTTAAAGCTTTTTCTGTCAGTTTTGTCACTTATTAATAGTCATTAAATCGAATAAAACACCCACAATTTAATAATAGTAGTGAAGTGATCATTTATTGTAATTGTGAAGAGCGTTGTATGGAACATTCCCATTTTTTTTTCTTCTTCATTTTAGTTGAAAGAAACCCAATTTTCCGATATAGAAACATTTTAAAAATTGGTCAAATTTGACCCGAGGACAACCGGAGGTTTAGAAAGACCAGAGAGTTCAAACAGAGCCCAAGTTTGGTCACAGGTACACTTTACCAGAACATAATATAAACACAGATAACATTCCTTAGATTAGCTATAATCATTTTTAAACCAGTGTCTACCCTAGTTTCTTTCTTTCAGCAGCGGTGCTGAAGTGCATGAGGTTTACTTTGCCTTACAAATATTATTACATGAAAATGATATCCCTATTGTAGACCTAAGGTCATTTTTACAGTCTGGTTTTATTTACTAAAAAAGCTTCAACCCTGTTGTCTACAGTCAAGATATTAAAAAAGATTTCAGAACAATCTGGGCTCTTGGAATATTTGGGCTGCAGTGAGGTCACTTGAATGTTAAAAATGGTTGTAGGACCTCAAACACTGGAAAATATATGATTTTCTCGCCTAAATTTTTACCCCCTAAAAAGTGCTGC
>NC_045755.1:975252-978767 GCF_008692095.1 Etheostoma spectabile
AGTTCCACATGCTTGGCCTCTGTGATGACCCTGAGGTCATTGTGAAGCTAACACTCCATTTGTGTGTTTCTAGTGGCATTGTGACACTAGGCCTTACTGACACAGAGCTACACAGGTTAGAACACAGAATTTCTATTTCCGTCCAAGTAAATCATCTGAAAAATAATAAAAAAGCACTACTGGAAGCATATTACAGGGGCTATACTAAAAAGTACCCTAGCCCATGTCTCAACTAGAACAGAAAAATCCGAAGAAAATTACTTATAAAATGGATTTTATATGAATGTATTTCTACAAATATGTTGTGCGTTTGGCTCATTTTTATTTCTAAAAAAGCCCAAAAAGTGCTAAATACATAACTTCTGAAAGTACAAAAACACATACACATCACTCACACACATATACCTAACAGAGTACATAATTTATAGGAATAAGTAATCATAATTTGATGAAATGGTGAAATGCCATAAGACGGCCTTCTTTTGCAATGAAAGGCAGGAGACCATCACAGGGATAGTTTTTTTTGGCCATGGTTGATACATCAACTCGTCTTCCTATTGGCTACACAGAATGCAGTTTATTACCTCTTTCTCTGACTGGTGGGATATGCTGTCAGTTTTCCCACTGGGCCCAATGGGGACTGTGGCATTTTATTGGTTCTTTGGGAGTATCTTGAGAAATACTGATGCTATTGCTGAGAAGTTCATTGGAAACTGCACAACCCACAGATTGACGGTGTACCGAGGGAGAATGTAGCGCACGAACGGAAAAAAGATCACGCGATCAAAACCGAGAAATGATGGCATGATCTAGATCTTCTGAAGCGATGATAATCCAAGCTTGGATATTCTAATAGATTGGACTGTTGGTCAGTAGGAAAACCAAGTCCTGTTGGCGAACGTCAACCCGGTGTATAAAGACACGAGGAGACAGGTTTGTTTTGGGGTCACCGACGACGCTCTTGGGTCATTAATTGCCTGAATAACCAGACAAGTTACGACAAGTTGAATGTAGTGTAGTAGATACAACCCCACCAGGCATGGGCTACGTACATTTCTATATCCAGAATTGGATCCAATGAATTTGCCAACTAGACGTTTTTAGTCCCAGGACCACCGGGATAGAGGCTGAAGTGCCCTGGAGCCAGGACCACCAAACACGCCCCGTTGTTATTTGAATCAGATCGAAACACAGAATCAGAAATACGTTATGATCACCCGAAGGTAAAACTCTGTGTTACAGTTGCACAGTAGTAGAAATATAAAAAAGAAAATATAGGAGTGTGCTATAGAGTACATAGTAAAGGGCTATATTAGTTAGGAGAAAGTATTTACATGAAGATAACAGAATTAAGGTGTGGAATGGTGAAAAGTAAGTAAAATATAATAATAATAATACATATGTAGCAATAATATAGTATGCAGGTTGGAGTATTGAACACATGTACAAGCCAGTGTTCGTGAACAAACAGATAGTATTGTCAGTTTCAACCTCTATAGTGTCTGTGTGTCAGGACACTAGGGGAGCGAGTTATAAGTTTGATGGCCACAGGCAGGAATGATTCCTGTGGCGCTGTTGGTGCATTTTGGGACGAATGAGTCTATCATGGAAAGTGCTCTTGTGATGAGCAGAAAGCCATGGAGTGGGTGTGAAACATTGTCCAGATGGCAGGATGTTTGGACAATCCTCTCTCCTGGACACCCTGCAGAGTAGGGCTTGAAACAGTTCAAATCAAATTAATCGCGGGGGGGGGATTGTTTTTTACGAGTTTCGACTCCCACGATGCACATTTGCGTGATCGGTAATTGATTTTTTTAAAAGGTCATTTCAAGAACGCTCCAAGTTTTGCAAAGCCACATCTACCGCGACTACACGTTGCTCAGTGGCAGGTCAGAGAGTACATGCACCCCGTGCATCTTAGCATTCCGAGTAGACAGTCATAAGAGACAGAGTAAAGTGAGGGAATCACAGATAGCAGCGGTTATTAAGTTAGTTGTATCCAAGGTGTATACGTTTCCAGTAAATGCAAACATTTTTCCCGGTCTGTTGTGTTTTCCGACAACAGCAGTGACCAGTGCTATTTGCGTACTTGACCCATTTCTCTGTAAGCCGTGCTTGTGTGGGATCTATCCTCTCTCTCATCTTACACCGCGCCGCAACACAGCGCCGGTCCACACTTCTGAAATTTGCTACAGTTTTAATTTTTTTATTAACACAGCTGTATATTGTTAAATCGAGGGGCAAAGCTGTATCTGTAACAGTGTTTCTTTCGCGGATAACTCTGCTACCTGGCCGCCACGTGCACAGAACACAGAAGAAGTTTTTGAATGCAACTAACTTCACGTTGGTAAGTAACAGCGTGTGAGACAGGAGACGCTGGACCTGGGCGCCGAGATGGTGACCCATGGCCATATTCATATTCATAAAAATGCAGCGCGCTTGATTATACAGACGTTTAGTACACACGTCGGTGTGTATCCGCACAATTCGAACCTGTGACCCGTTCACCTGAATGGTCGAGCCGTTGTCCCTGTGATAGCGTTCCATCAACACTCCCTGTCGACAGTTATAAAGACCTATGTTGACAATAAAATTTTGTTTTGACTAAATCACAATAATGGAAAATTATTCGCGATCAAAATTTTTATCAAAATAACTGATTTCATTTTGGCCATAAATCGTGCGCTCTACTGCAGAGACGTCCAGATCCACCCCCACAACGTCACTGGCCTGCGCGAATCAGTTTGTGATTTCTGTTGCGGTCCGTACCCTCAGCCTTCGTTCCCCATTGCAAACTGCAACAGGATACCTGGCCACCACAGACGTCATAAATCAGCCTCAGCATGGTCCTTCAGAGGTTGAAGGACCTCAGCCTCCTCAAAAATAGACATGTGCTCTTGGCCACTTCCTGTGAGGGCTTGGTGTCTTGGCCCAGTCACAGTTTACTTGTCCAAGTGTACTCCCAGGGATTTGTATTCCTCCCACATGCCCACGAACCCCCTGGATGGAAACAGGGCTCACTGCTGCCTTGGCCTCCTTAATCCCACCACCAAGCTCCTTGGTCTTTGCCCGTTGAGCTGTAACGGGAGTTGCATTACCAAGCATGTCTGAAACCCCGGTTCTCAGAATCTATGGGATTCTGTAAGTGATACGAACCAAAGTAAAAACAAACCTGCAGCTGAAGAAAACCCTAAACGTTAACGGAGACAACCGCGACCCTGATGAACTGAATGGGAGCGGGAAGAGAGAGAGAGAGAGAGAGAGAGAGAGAACAGGGGAGACGAACGCCAAGGGGTCGTCATTCTCCTGTTTGTGGGTGGGTGATGTGGATCCGAGCGTGTTTTATTGGCTTACTTTGGGAGTATCTTGAGAAATACTGATGCTATTGGCTGAGAAGTTCATTGGAAACTGCACAACCCACAGATTCCGACGGTGTACCGAGTGAGAATGTAGCGCACACACGGAAAAAGATACACGCGATCAAAACCGAGAAATGATGCATGATCTAGATTTCT
>NC_045755.1:978792-983518 GCF_008692095.1 Etheostoma spectabile
ACGGTATTACTATAAATATCAGAATATGTCAAGGGTAAAGGACTGATGTTTCGAGGATTTGCGAAAACGACTAGTCTTTATGTTAGCTAGACCCCTAAGGCTGATGTATGTCTGTCTTGTATGTCGTTACAGGTTTCCCCTTTAAATACAAGTCCTCAATCATCCCACTAAACACCAAGAAAGTGGACAGTTTGACCTACTACTCCACACTATAAACCAGAGCCTGTCGGTCATCATGGGACGTGTCCTGTCCCCAGACGTTAAAGAATTGAACATAAGAGAAGCGCGTTCAGTTCGATGCTCCCAATATCTGGAACCCAAACTCCCAGAAATCGCAGGATCTGCCGCCACTCTCATTTCTTTTAATCAAGGCGGAGAACCTTCTCTTATTCTGCGCATTTCGTGAAATAATTGTTGAATTACTTCTCGTACTAACCTGTAGGTTTTATTCTCGTTATTTCAGCTGTATATATATCAATCAATCTTTTGTCCAGCTCCTAGGGGGAGGGTACCCCAAAGCTTCTCTTTCCCAAACACCAATTAGGTTGGTGAAAGCGCTATAGAAATAGTGCCTTGCCAGGCCACAGTATGTAAAATTACGTGTATTGGTGGTTGTGGTGCTGCTGTAGGTGTGTGGAAGCAGAGGGCTGGGTGAAACTGTGGGCGTATCGCTGGTTTCTGAGGAGGTTCGTCGAGATCCGGCTGCCCACAGAGCCTGACAGCCAGCTCGTGAGGTAAACACACTTGGCTTCTCCAGCCACAAGCAAAGCCGTTTTCTAAACAAAGAAATGTCGCGCGCTTTGATTTATAGGCGTTGTAGGTGGCACCAGTCGCCAGCTGAACACAAAGAATTGTCAGGTGGCTTCTGTATGTTTCTCTCATGTGCGTGGTCCACGGAACACCTCCCATGTCCCTGGTCCTGAAGACTATCAGGAAGCAATCGCAAAGGATTAAGGTGGTACCCTTCCCTTCAAAACTTGGGCAGTGTTAAACGACAATAAAAAATAACTATCACAAATGTACTAGTATTGAGATGTCGGTATTAAAAGTTGACAAATTATTCAGCTAAGGGTCAAGAAAGTGAAACACTACCTGAAAGATGATGGAGAGTGTGAAAGGCGGGAATCTGGCTTTACCATTCATAGATGCGGAAGCAACGTCTACCCAGCGCAATGAATGCCAATCTAAACTCTAACATGACTCACACATCATAATTCAGAGCTGTGATGTGTGTGTTGTGGGGTGTGTTGGGGGCCGCGTTGGCAGAACGTTTCTAGGCTTACGTAGGAGGACATGACAGAATTGACTGTCGCTTGTGCGGCTGTGTTCCACATATTCAACCAGTCTGTAGATGTGTGAAACGCAGAAAATGTATCTGTGGACAAATGGAAGGCTCGGAGGGCTATCAGGGCTGTCCAGCCTTACTGCAGGCCATGCATATCTGTGGTGTTTGGATGTATAGTTATTGTGCTGTATAAGAAAAACATCTCACAGCCCACATCCTTCAGTTCACAAATAACACATGTGAGTCATAACAATCTTAAATATGGCATATGTTTTTTTGCTACTCTCTTACCAGCCAACCAGATTCAAAGAGACGGGACTTGTAAGAAGGAACATTAATACGCGGCCGAGACAGGACGTGTCAACAGTAACCCTCAGTGAGACAAAAACCACATTGTCAGGGTATGTCATTTAATCAATCAAGAGTTATAGTCAAAGAAGTCACATTTATATTTGGCTAGAGATCGTCTGTATGGTCCGTTTTTTAGGCAAGTCTTTGTACAGTGCCTTTCACAAAGCAATTAAAAGGCCTTTACAGCGAAATACAAAGGCATGTGAAAGAAAAACACAGCAGTGTGTAAAAAGACAGAAAAAAGGATACAAATAAGAGATATAAATTCATAAAAAACCTGTCCAAGAGTCAAATCAATAGTCACAAATTCAATGTTAATAAAAAGCAACAGAAAACCAAAGGTTGAGCTATGTTAACCCTTGTGTTGTTCTTCCCGTTGACCATGTAAACTTTTGTTTTTTGGTCAAACTTTGGTTGTAACTTTTTCTGGCGCTGTGTTCAATCATGGTGGTTGGTTTCTTGCACGTTTTTTAAAGCTTTTTCGTGTCAGTTTTGGTCACGTAGAAGTCCTTAAATCGAATAAAACACCCACAATTTAATATAGAGTGAAGTGATCATTATTGTAATTGTGAAGAGCGGTGTATGGAACATTCCCATTTTTTTTTCTTCTTATTTTAGTTGAGAAGAAACCCAATTTTACGATATAGAAACATTTCTAAAAATTGGTCACAATTTGGAACCGAGATCAACAGGAGGTTTAGAAAGCCCAGAGGTTAAACAGAGGCCCAAGTTTGGTAACAGGTACCTTTACAGACATAATATAAAACAGATAACATTCCTTAGATGCGATATAAATCATTTTTAAAAACCAGTGGTACCCTAGTTTCTTCTTTCAGCAGCGGTTGCTGAAGGCATGAGGTTTACTTGCTTACAACTATTATGACATGAAAATGAGATCCCTATTGTAGACAACGGGCATTTTTACAGTCTGGTTTTATTAATAAAAAGCTTCAACCCTGTGGTAACCGTCAAGATATTAAAAAAGATTTCAGAACAATCTGGGCTCTTGGAAATATTTGGGCTGCAGTGAGGTCACGGAATGTTAAACATGGTTTGTAGGACCTCAAACCGGAAAATATAGGATTTTCTGCCTAAATTTGTCCCCTAAAAAAAGTGCTGCAGTTTCCACAGGATGGGAACTCTGTGAGAAAATGAGGTAATTGTGAAGCGAACACTCTAGTTTGTTGTTTTATCGTGGCATTGTGACACTAGGCCTTACTGACACAGAGCTACAAAGGTTAGAAACAGAAGTTCTTTTCCGTCGCAAGAAATTAATCATGAAACACTTAATTAAAAGACTACTGTAAGCATATTAACAGGTGAATCTATAAAAATAGTACCCGAAGCCACCTGTTCCTTAACTTGAGACAAAATAAAAATCCGAAGAAAATTACTTATAAAATGGGATTTTATTATGAATGTATTCTCCAGATAGTCTTGCGTTGTCTCACTTCTTAGTTCAAAAAAGCCAAAAAAGTGGCTAATACATACTTATGAAAGTACAAACAACATTTACACATCACTCACACATATCCTAACAGAAGTACCTAGATTTATAGGAATAAGTACTTCATAATTTGATGAAATGGTGAATTGCCTAAGACGGCCTTCTTTTGCAATTGAAATGGCAGGAGACCACCAGGGATAGTTTTTTTGGCCATGTTTTGATATACAATTAACTCGTCTTCCTATTGGCCTACACAGG
Source organism: Etheostoma spectabile (assembly GCF_008692095.1). Lineage (NCBI taxonomy): Eukaryota > Metazoa > Chordata > Actinopteri > Perciformes > Percidae > Etheostoma > Etheostoma spectabile. The sequence continues at coordinate 982,134 of NC_045755.1, forward strand.
AATGCAGTTTTTATTACTCTTTCTCTGACTGGTGGGATATGCTGTCAGGTGTTTCCCACTTGCGGCCCAATGGGGACTGTGGCATTTTATTGGTACTTGGGAGTATATTGAGAAATACTGATGCTATGGCTGAGATAGGTCATGGGACAAACTGCACAACCCACGGATTCCTGACGGTTTGCTACCGAGTGGAATGTAGCGCACACACGGAAAAAGATACCGCGATCAAACAAGAGAATGATGCATTGATCTAGATTTCTGAACGGCATGGATACAAGGCTTGGAATATAGCTGGACTGTTGGGAATGTAGGAAAACCAAGTCTTGGCGAAACTTGCACCGCTGTGATTAAAGCACGAGGGACCGGTGGAACACCACACTCGAGAGACTCAACTCTGTTGTCTTTCTTTACTCAGAACATGATTATAACCGCTGTAAGTCACCTTATGCTTTGTGTGGGGGATCGAGGGAATCATGAGAATTTAAGATTTCTAACGATGTATGACTGGCAGCGTTATGACGGTTTAATGCAAGAATACGTCCTTCATGTGCTGCCAATTTCGAACCACCAGGGTACATAGACAAACAAACAGGAAGACAACTAAAATAAATAAATAAAAGGAACATGAATCTTACCAGATATGGTATGTTGATCCATCAAACAGAGCAGTACAAGCTCTAAGCCACTCTCCTCTCTTAAAACCACTTATCATCTGTGCTTGGAGCTCACACTGGTGAGAATAATAATATAACTATACAGTTGACAAATACATAATTTTTTTCAAAAAAAAGTCCAGACGCTGTGGCCTCATGACATTTACTTAATACTTGTCATATTTATGTACACAAGCCCTTGTGTTCTCTTATATGCAAAAAGGCAAACATAATACATATAATCATTGAAAGCAATACTATTTACCATTACTTCAAAAAGGCCCAGTTGGATTTAGTAAAACCCCGTAAAAATGACCCAAGTCCAAGCTGGATAGAAAGTCACCTGTAGAGGCGGAAAGGACACACGAAGGGGGACCTTAGAAGATAGCTCGTTAGCTGTTAACTGCAATGCGGGAAAAGGTTCTGGGTTTTAGGTTATAATGATGGAAAATATGAATCCGAGGTGCTGTTTTGGGGTCACCCGACGCCGCTCTTGTGGACTATGCTGAATTAACAAGACAAGTTACAGACAAGTTGAATTTAGTTTAGTAGATAACCCACACCAGGCATGGGCCTAACGTTACATTTCTTATATCCATGAATTTGATCCAATATTTGCCACTAGCGTTTTTATCCCAGGACCACCGGGATAGAAGCTGAAGTCCCTGAAGCAGGCACCAACACAGCCCCTTGTGTTATTTGAATCAGATCAGAAACACAGAATCAGAAATA
>NC_045755.1:983695-984670 GCF_008692095.1 Etheostoma spectabile
AATAATAATAATAATAATAATAGTAGCAATAATAATAGTAGCAGTTGAGTATTGCACACATTACAAGCCAGTGTTCTTGCACAAAACAGATAGTATTGTCCAGTTTCAACCTCTCTAAGTGTCTGTGTGTCAGACACTTAGAGGGAGGAGTTATAAAGTTTGATGGCCACAGGCAGGAATGACTTCCTGTGGCGCTCTGTGGTGCATTTTGGGAGAATGAGTCTATCACTGAAAGTGCTCTTGTGATTGAGCAGCAAGCCATGGAGTGGGTGTGAAACATTGTCCAAGATGGCATGTAGTTTGGACAGCATCCTCCTCTCTGACACCACCTGCAGAGTAGGGCTGCACAATTAATCAAATTTTAATCGCGATCACGATTTTGACTTCCCACGATCAAATTTGCGTGATCGAGCAATTATTTTTTTTAAAGCGTCATTTCATAGAACGCTCCAAGTTTTTTGCAAAGCCAATCTACCGCTACTACCGTCTGCTCATGTGCCAGTCAGAGTAGTTCACTGCACCCCGTGCATCTTAGCTTCAAGATGTAGACAGTCATAGAGGACAGAGTAACGTGAGGAAAACTCAACAGATAGCAGTCGGTTATAGTTAGTTGTATCAAGGTTTAACAGTTTTCCAGTAAATGCAAAATTTTTCCCGTCTGTTGTTTTTCCGACAACAGCAGTGACCAGTGCTAATTTTGCGTTACTTGACCCATTTCGTCTGTAAAGCCGTGCTTGTGTGGGATCTATCCTCTCTCTCCTCTTACACCGCGCCCTGCCACACAGCGCCGGTCCACACTTCTGACATTTGTCTACAGTTTTAATTTTTTATTAACACAGCTGTATATTGTTAAATACGAGGGGCAAAGCTGTATCTGTAACAGTGTTTCCGCGGATAACTCTGCTATCCTGGCCGCCACGGCAAAGAACACAGAAGAAGTTATTGAATGCAACTAACTTCAGTTGGTAAAGTAAC
>NC_045755.1:984944-985101 GCF_008692095.1 Etheostoma spectabile
GATCAAAATTTTGATCAAAATAATCGTGATTATCATTTTGGCCATAATCGTGCAGCTCTACTGCAGAGAGTCCAGATCCACCCCCACAACGTCACTGGCCTTGCGAATCAGTTTGTTGATTCTGTTGGCGTCCGCTACCCTCAGCCTGCTGCCCCAG
>NC_045755.1:985111-985263 GCF_008692095.1 Etheostoma spectabile
CAAACAGGATAGCACTGGCCACCACAGACTCATAAATCATCCTCAGCATTGTCCTTCAGATGTTGAAGGACCTCAGCCTCCTCAGAAAATAGACATGGCTTTGGCCCTTCCTGTAGAGGGCTTGAGTGTTCTTGGCCCAGTCCAGTTTATTG
>NC_045755.1:987826-987968 GCF_008692095.1 Etheostoma spectabile
TGGTGGTCATGGTGACATGGTTGAAGTCACCCGAGATCACTATGAGGGCACCCGGGTGTTGAGTCTGGAGTTCAGCAATGGCGTTGTGGGTGACGTTACACGCCGACGTCGGGTTGGCAGAGGGCGGAATGTAAACAGCAAC
>NC_045755.1:987993-1012329 GCF_008692095.1 Etheostoma spectabile
CAGCGTGGCATGTGAGATTTCCCGTGGCAGTAATATGGCAGAGTCCACAGCAAGCAGTTTCAATGTCCGGTACAGATACGCTGTTTAACCGTAATGTGACCGGGATTACAACATCTGTTGTTAACAGAAGGCAAGCCCCCCCACCTAGCTTACCGCTCTCGTGCAGTCCTGGGCCCGACAGTTGAAAGCCGTTGATGGAGACGTTGTGGTCGGGAATATCAGAGTGTAGCCAAGTCTCCGTGAAGCACATAGACTACGCTCCCGTTACTCCCGCTGACTCGGACTAACGCTGTTGGCTCGTCCATCTTAAGCCAGTGACCTCACATTGCCCATGATGAGAGAGGGGAGACACGGCTTAAAATCTCCTTTCTAAGTCTCCGTGCCTGGACCCCTCTCTTTTCGCCGTTCATTCCACCTCTGCATCCTCGACCTGTCCTCCTCCAGATTTCCGTGGGGATGTCTGTGGGCGGGGCGCCCAAGACGCCGACTTGTTCGGCTTCAGCGCAATCAGCTGGTCCCGGGTGTAAACAAAGCGGTCATGAGTTGCTGCCAACGGTGCAGGGGCTATCCAAAACCTCCCAACTTGCATGATTTGAGAGAGTGTAGTAAAGTTGTGACTTAGAGTCTAAGAATCACACACGTAAGAAACAAAAAAGTCTGTTAAATAGAAACATAAAGACTGTTAAAAAGTAAAAAGTAAGAAGACGAAAGATGGAGCAACTGCAAACAGGCTGCATGACGTTGGCGCATGCGCACTCATGCAGTGTATTATGTCTAATTAAGTAAAAAACGAAGCCTAAGTAAAAACATTTCATCAAATTTTATCTTTAGGTGTATTTTCTACCTTTTGTTAAAGCTTTAGTGCGTAACTTTTTGATATTAATGACCGTCCGTTACATCAAGGCATGCCAAATGAGTTGCTACAAAGCTAATTAATTAGCTCACACAACTCTCTCTGGATTTCTCAGGATGGCTTTGTGAGAACATTTCTATGTTTTCTCCTCATGTTTTTAATCCCTGTGTCGTCCTTGACTACTAGCACTGTGTGGAAGAGGGGTGGAGGTGGTGTGGAAGGCTTGTATCATGTGGACGGCCGACAGTTTTGTCATGCTTAGAATTCCTCATGGGGAGACGTGCACCATAGCTTTCAACAGCAACGGGGAGAGGAGATGAAGACATTTTAAAAAATAGGTAATCTAACATTTAGGGGATGAAATAGAATTACAAACCCGATTTATGCTTAATAGCTCCTATGGCTAAGAGGGGTCGGCCATCGCATCCAAGGTACCAAAGTAGGACTGCTATTAATGATCAGCTTGTGCTTCTCCGTTTTAAGATTTGTCTGTGTGGTCGGTGTTCAATCAGTTTATTTAGCATTATTCACGACAGCAGTTCCCAGTGGAGCTACTATCATGGCACCAGCTGTGGTTGCTAGGTGACGTCTGACGCAACCGTGAAGCTTTCTACCTACTATCCCATCAAAACACCAGTCATTTCTTCATCCTCCATAAACAAGTCTTACTAAGACAAATGACTGATGTTGTCACGGAAAGGATGAAGATGTGGATCGCCTAGGTCAAAAAGAGATCCTGACTCAGAGAAAGGTTTTGAATCAATCAGGTGGGGGGGGGGGGTATTTCTCTCTGCAGTGTACACACTTTTGGTGACTTTGATCTCTGTCAAAATTGTTTGTCATTTACTGTAAAAGTGTGTGTGTGTGCGTGTGTGGTGGTGGTGTGTCACTGTCTGGCGACTCGTTGCTGAAGACCAGCTGGGTCTGTTAATGAGTGATGCACCACACATATGATGAAGTACCAGACACAGCTGTTTACCCCTTGTGCTCGTCCACTTATCAATATTCATAAGATCACCGCAATCCTGAACACCACACACACTCACGACGCAACGCACGAGCACAGCACGCACGCGACACACACACACACGCACACGCACACTGAAGTAGCCATCCAAGGTGGAATGAGGATTTTTCTCAACTGTCTTTACTCTATCTGTGTCTGGATATCCTCCTCTTGTTTGTTTTTCACTACTTCTGAACCTTAGCGGGGGAGTTGAATGTGAAAAGACCAAAGTACATACCAAAACATCCTGATTCATTGGATCTGAATTCATAGCCGTACGTGAACTAATGCCACATGATTATTCTGTTGCAATCTTTGCATTATTTACTTCAAATACCTTTTGGTAAAAATTTAAATGCATGCTCTTGTTAAATTTTTAAAAAGGGAATTGATCTCTATGTACCCAGGCTGTTCTCATGAGCCATTTGAGTATAGCTACAAAAGTAATGCACTGTAATTGTATGACGTATTTTTTGTCTTATTGATATTTACCACACTTGATTGCCACTGTATTAGAGCGCTCTGGTCATGCACAGAGGAGGTGATAACCAGCAGAAAATTTCCCCTAATTTGTAGATAGCATATGGATTGTTTTGCACACGTTTTCGTACAAAATCCCTGTAACAGTTTACAAGGATGCGGTGCTCTACTGCATGTAGATGGCCAAAAAATGACATTGAATTTTCAAAGAAGGGCCCTCTATCACAATCCATCTACATGAATAATTTGAAAAAATAAAGCTTTGAAAAGTAGAACATTTGGAACACACCAGTATTTTTCAGACAGAGGAATTGTTTGGTTTGGCATACAGTCAAGCTGCAGCTGAATTGTCTATAAAAAACAACTAGGAGGACTACGATTCAATCACATTTCTGTCTGTCGTGATGGATGAGTCATTAAATCCCATTTTGAGAAGTGTAACTAATCTTGGTTGCCTGTCTCTCTGAATCTGCACTGTGAAATAGCTTTAAGCTCTCTCACTAGTGTGATCATATAACTTTTTACATGCTCTTAAAAAACTGTACTATGTGGATGTGCTGAGGGGTTAAAACCCATGAGAGTGTTGGACTACATCAATTGATTTAAATATGATGAAACACAGGTTTGGGCCATAGATGAATCTGTGTCTAATCCCTTAATTATTTTAAGTGGACAGTATTGCTTTTATCATAACCCTAGGATTGGGGTAGATGGGAGACGTTTTATTATGTTATTAAACCCCTGCTGACATTGTGGTCCAGTGGATCCTTTAATCACTTTTTAAAACACTATGTTGTCTTTTGAATACTTTAAATGGGCTTTTTGAATAACTGACTCAGTTTTAAGTGTTTTACCACATTTATAGTCCCCTGTGACCAAGCTTATTGGAACCTAAACCTGGATCTTAGTAATTTTGTGCATACACCTGACAAAATAGCGCGTCACATGATAAAATATTGATATTCTAACCATGAGCATCAAGCAGTTTTAGAACCACAGAGGTGTCACATCAGAAAACTGGAATATATATAGTTGTAAAACATAATGATAACATACTTTAGTGTATTAAAAAAAATTACAATGCAAAATTTTAATTCTTATTGTTCACTTATTACAATTTATTTATCACACAACACTGCCTTTAAGAGATAAGACACCTTCATGATTCCTGAGGGAAAATTCAGGTGGTACAGCAGCACAAACACATAGGGAAGTAGAGAAAAAATAAAATAAAAAAATAAGAATTGTGTTCTAGGTCTAAAATACTGTAAACAGGCCTAAATGTTTTCTTTGAAATGCCCCACAACGCTTTACAACATTATTTTTTTATTATTCTGTGATGTTGTAGTTCTTTTTTCACAGCTCCAAATATTATTTGCTGTATTGCATTATTTGTTAGTATCTATACAAATGAGACTCGCATGCAGAGGTGTCAAGAACGACGTACAAATACTAGAAGAAATTTTGGGGATCTATACTTTACTGGAGAACTAGTTTAAAGCACCTTTTACTCTTACATTTTCCCGCAATTATCTGTACTAAAATAGCCTGGTATCCTGATTTGAGTTCAGTTCAGTTGCTTGTCATCATAAAAAAACAAAAACATAGCAGATAAATGCAGATAGAACATTGGCGAGAGTGTATCTGTTGCCCTCACAGATCCTCCAGCTAAGCCTGGATGCACAGTACATTTACTTCCAATAAAGGTAATTCTATTTGGGATCAAATGTGTATTTATTTTTATTTATTAAGGAGCAAACTATTACAAACAATACCTGAGACTGAGAACGCTGCGAAGGAAACCAGTTGGTAAGAAGAAGGCCGAGGATTGGCGAGCACAATGTTAGTTTGGTCCCTTTGAGCTGATGGATGGGGCACTGGATTGCAGTAGGCATCTTGGAAAGGGAGGGAGCAGAAGCCGAATGGCCAGAACAGCTGAAGGAAGGGTAGGGAAGGGATGAAGGGATGAAAGGATGTATGTGCACGGGGGTCTTGTGAAACCCGCGAACACAGGGATTAAAAGAAGCAGAGACCGTCGAGACATGACAGACAGAGGGAGCGGACACATGGGGAAATAAATCTGACCCCACCAGGGGAGCTGTGGCTGTCAAGGCCCTTGCGTTCATGGTGATACCCTGGCCATAGCTGATGCTGGCGAGGACTGAAGTGAGGAGGCACGGGATTAGCTGCTCTTGGGTATCTACGGAGGGGAGGTAGAGCCGGAACAATACAGTTATCTTCATTGCGGCAGAAAGGAATGCCTTTTCCGTGAGGGACCTTTAAGGTGGACCAAGGTCCATTCTCCGATATGGGCGTCATCAGGGAGGTAGAGACGGCCTTGCTACGGGGAGGGTGCTGCGCCGAGAAAAGTAGCGGACGTGGGATCGTTCGTGGAGATCCGGGCAAAGTGAGGCCGGTGACCGCGGACCGCAAGCGGCTCCGTGAGACACAGGGCTGCGACGTGACTAAAACATACCCTGTTTCAATAGATCATTGTACAAATCGGCGTTGACATCTGGCGAGCTTAGCTATATCTCGGATCTATCACAGAGATGCGTGGAAAGGCCACTCTTGCATTAAGCAATGGAGAGAGCAATAAGAGATAAACAAGGGGCTGTGCCGTATATGTTAGGTTTGTCTGGTGATTAGGGTGTGGTTAAGCGTGGCCTGCTCCCGAACTTAAGTAACAAATTAACTTCATTTGAAGTAATTGAGGGGATGCAAAAAAGAAACATCTATCCTGGAAATGATTTGTGTCTACCTGAGAAAAAGGAATATCCTTACAGGTGGACAGGTAACAGGTAATGCACGCCAAATATCATAAGCCCAAGCTGCTGGCCCATGACTTCAGAGCATTTGTAGCTGAGCCTGGTCCCTAGTGGACTATGCGTTTTACCCATCAATATTGTATCATGGGACCAAGAGGACAACACTTTAAGTGGGAGATTCCGTTTGACACCAAGGCGCTCCTTTTGTTTTAGAAGTTGCTGAGGAGAATGCAAAATGTTGTGATAGAATCCATTGGTAAGAGGCCGGTATCCGCACGCAGCAAATGAGTCTCCTGTAATAATGCATGTCAACATTCTCTTTTTAGAAGCCCAGAGTGCTGGTGATTTTATGAGGAGCATTCGGTCCGACAACAATTCAAACCAAAAATAAAAGCTCACCCATTCAAAAAAGCTGCGTTCTAAATGAGAGTATATTGGGAACTTGCTACTGCCTTCCATTTAGTTAAATCCTAACATAGCGCATCCAAAGCTAAATCCCTCATTACAAAAACATGCAGAACAGAAATTCACACAGCGACACAAAAGGAAAAGTGTGACAAAGGGGGAACACTCAAAGAGGTCTGTGATCAAGATTGGACATGGCAGCAAAAAGGGAACACCAGATGATACCTGATTGACACAGTATGGTTCCTTATTAGATTAACATTAACAAAAAGGTATAGGTATTCTTCTTTGGGCTTTCACTGTAAATTCGGTGGGCTCCCATCAATCAACATAATCTCATCTGAACATCTGCTAGATGGGAGCCACTGGGCAGGGACCGCGAGAGATACTGGATAGCATTAGCACCTTCTGACCCCTCTTTCAGCCAGATGATGCAGGTGTTAAATCTTCGGTTTCTGTCTTGTGCATATATATGGGCAACTATCCTCATATCTTCTGCTCCATAAAACATGTTAATGCTCAGTAGTACACATGTTGGGTTCCTTTAATGTATTGCATTGTACTAAAATGCATTCATTCATTTTCAATGGGATTAATGCAGCTGAAACAGGTGCATCCCAAATTTTCAAACATTTACATTTTATATAAAATATAGTCATTGTGGCCTTTAGAAAATGTTTTCTTTTGGGAAAGGGGGGTGGGGTAGTGCCAATAGGCCCTGTGGCACGGCCCTAAGCTTTGTCCATTGGCATTTTTCCCCCCTCTACATTACTTTCATTTATTAAGTTGTTTTGAAACCCACTTTACTTGAGTAAAAAGTGTGAGGTGATACTTCAACTCCACAGAAGGTTTTGAACCTCTGCCACATGCAAGTATATTGCAGCCGAGGCAAGGCTGCAAAAAGTCTCTTTCGGAACAGATTATCTCCAGCTAGATGTTTCTGGACTCTGACATTGACGTTTTTTTTTGATGTTGTGATAAGTTTATTTAGTCATTTATGAAGGTCTTAAAAAGTCGTAAATCTGACTTGGTGAAACCTGCAGAAAACCCTTGTAGTAAGAGTAAACGTTACAAAAAAAATAATAATCTATACAAGAGGACTTAAAATAAAAAAAAGGGGTTGTGTTGACTTTTGCTTCCTTTTAGCACCGCGTGCAGGGTGGACTAAATTCTCCCAAAAATGATAAATGATAAGCCAGCTGTAACGACTTTGTCTTTTAACAATTAAAACAAGCACGTGTAACTAAAAAGACACATCAAAATGCTCATAGAGAATGCCCAAAGTAATAAAAAATGACCAAAGTCGGACCTTGTAGCACAATGTGTCAGCATAGTGCAAACTGGTGTGGGGGCCAGATAGTGACTCTCATTGAGCAGTTCTAAAAATACACAGTAAAGGAGCTTCTATATGGGGATTCCAGGAGTAACTCTTCATCAAATGGGGTCTGTGTTCTAATCTGCATCTATTTCTGGAGCCCAGTATTCCTGGGAAGTCCTTTTGACGCCATCAATGTTGTGTAGGCTCAGTGCCGTTGTTACAACTAATGTTTGGATAGTGAGCGACACAGACAGAGATGGTCCACGTGCCTCTTATTATCTCTAGGTCCACTTTAATGGTCGTCTGTCTCTGGCACTCTGGATCGTCAAACAGAGAGAAATTAGCCTATCCATGGACAGACAAAGGAAAGTTCATTTCTGCGCTCTTATGAGCGTGTCTGATCTCCCTACCTTCCTCTCTTTCTTCTCTCTGTCACTCAGCGGTTCTCTTCCTCCGCTCCCGCTTGTGTTCCCTTCATTCACCTCCAACTCTCCATGTTTGTCTCTCTCTTCATTCCCCTTTATCCCCCCTCTTCAGAGAGCTGTCCTATCCCTGCTTGCTCCTTCCCATAATTCATAGTGACAGAAAAGGTTAGAGCAAGCACAGCAGAGCTTGGCTGACAGAGAGTGGAGCGTTGGATGTCGTTTAAAGCAGCCGCCGTCGTCACACTGTTTCAAGTCGGCACAGTTTGACTGAATATACTGAAACGCCGAGCTTTGGTGTGACATTCAAAAGTAATGTTTGTATACACTGTCATGCTTAATCTGACAGGGTAGACAGAGCAGACGTGAGTAGTGCTACACTTACATGGTTATTATAACCTGGATCTGTCTGTTCTTTGAGCATTAACACAGTTTTATTCAGTGTTTTTAGGTTAAGGGTGGTTTTCATCATGAATATAAAAAATGTACCTCCAACACACTGCCCAATCAAAACTGTATTCGCGGCACAACAACATTACAGTAGTCATTAATCCTCACCCTAATTACGCCAGCTGTAGCGTCACAAATTATTAAAGCGTTATCCTCTATTTAAACAGTCATTAAATGAAGCAAAACTGGATGGTCTCGCTATGCCAGACCATCCTCCACAGCGTTCGGGGGGGTCTGATAGTCACACAGTATTCCGGGATTGGGGAAAAAAGTTCCCTGGTTTTTGGGATTTCTAAACCTATCCCAATGTGCATGAGGTGATAAGCACCAGACGGAGCCATGTTCTGAAAAATAGGAACTTATTTTGGTGGAACAGTGTATACCATTCACACATAGTTTTAGTCATGCAGCAGAGAACCTGATTGGACAGATAGTCTAGCTGTTGATTACCTTGCAGAGATCTGAGGACCAGGTTAACCATAGTCCTCAGATGGACAGATTAGTCTAGATAGCTGTCTGGATTTACTAGAGATCTGAGGACCAGGAAACCATCGTCCTCAGAAATCCACGGAGGTTAGAATGCCACACAAAGAAATAAGGTAACGGACCACGGCAGAATGAGGGACATCGCGCAATTTTCCAGAACGCACAGACCAATCTCTGACAGTGGAACGTCGTGGATAGTGACTGACACTAAGATGTGACTAGTGATGTCATTATATAAACATATTGAGGTTTTATTATTTTAACCCTCATGTTGTCCTGGGTCAATTGACCGTTTTCCTTTATCAATATCTTTTAATTACCAAAAATAACAGATGATTTCCAACACAACACTCTTTGGCAAGTACAAATCTCTACTTTCATCAACTTGGGGTGTTTCTTATTTGAATTGTATAGCATTTGGAGAAAAAATCGAAGTGGTTTTGAATAGTATTGAGCAAAAGTTGACATATTCCAGTCTGTGATTGTCCATCAACATCCGTTCTAACTCAAACAATCAGGTATAATTTCCTATAAAGAGGTGTATTGAACATAACACCAAAACTAACTATGAACTAAAGTTAATAAGTTATGTACGTAGTGTTGAAAACGTCAAAAAGTGAAAAACGTGGAAAAAAAAAGGGAGTCAAAGTGTTGAAAAATGGGACAAAAACATAAGAAAAAAGCTAACAAAGTGGTGATTTTCAATTTGACAGGGAGACAAACTGTCAACACTCTGAGATCTGAGAGGTTTTTATTAACACAAAACAAAATTGTGTGTTCCGCATTAGGCTGATTCGAGATGGAATGCGTCTCGCCTGTAAAGTGGACGAGAGCAGGCGGCAGCAGCGGGGGGCGGGACAAAAATCTGATGTCAAAGTCGGAAGTTCCAGCCTTTTCCAGGAGCCTTCAGGATGACAGGCTCAGCTTGTACAAGTCTCCAGTGTTTAATTATGCTTTACATTGGAAATGTTGCGTATCTAATTAAGAACAGACGTAGAATGATCCGTGGTCTGAACAGAATTTAGTCTCTCTGGACTACACGTCACCATCAGACACACATGTGTTCCTGAACCGAATAGCCTTCAAATAAAAAAAAAGCAGTAAAAAATCCCTCTGATTACAATCAATAAAAAGTTATATTAGTGCTGTCAAACACATTTACATTTTTTAATTGCAATTAACCGCATCAATGTCAAGTTAACTGGCAATAACGCACATTTGTATCGTCTATATAGCTAATATATTCTACACATTTTGCTGACCTTTTATGCATTATTTGTACTTTTTCTCCGTTTTTGACACTGTTTCAGCACCCACTACCTTTTTTTCTTATGTTTGCACTTTTTTGACAGTAACACTACCTCAAAACTAGTGATTAACTTGAGTTTTCCAATTTTTGTGGAATTATGTTTATAAACCCTCATTCATAGGAAATATACCTCTTGTGAGGTAGAAAAGCAGAAATTAGAATGATTTACGACTAAAATGAAAGGAATATGTTGAGAGATAATCACTGGTGGAAATTGTCAACTTTACTCATACTATTTCAAAACCACTTCAATTTGCCCGAACAGTCTGAAAGCCGTTGATGGAGACGTTGTGGTCGGGAATATCAGAGTGTAGCCAAGTCTCCGTGAAGCACATTAGACTACGCTCCCTGTACTCCCGCTGACTCCGGACTAACGCGTGATCGTCCATCTTATTAGCCGTGACCTCACATTGCCCATGATGAGAGAGGGGAGACAAGGCTTAAATCTCCTTTTCCTAAGTTCCGTGCCGGACCCTCTCTCTTCCCTCGCCGTTCATTCCACCTCTGCATCCTCGACCTGTCCTCCTCCAGATTTCCGTGGGGATGTCTGTGGGCCGGGGCGCCCAAGACGCCGCATTGTTCGGCTTCAGCGCAATCAGCTGGTCCCGGGTGTAAACAAAGCGGTCATGAAGTTGCTGCACAACGGTGCCGTGGCTATCCAAAACCTCCCAACTTGCATGATTTGAGAGAGTGTAGTAAAGTTGTGACTTAGAGTCTAAGAATCACACACGTAAGAAACAAAAAAGTCTGTTAAATAGAAACATAAAGACTGTTAAAAAGTAAAAGTAAGAAGACGAAAAGATGGAGCAACTGCAACAGGCTGCATGCACGTTGGCGCATGCGCACTCATGCAGTGCTATTAGTGTCTAATTAAGTAAAAACGAAGCCTAAGTAAAAAACATTTCATCAAAATTATCTTTAGGTGTATTTTCTACCTTTTGTTAAAGCTTTAGTGCGTAACTTTTTGATATTAATGACCGTCCGTTACATTCAGGCCATTGCCAAATGAGTTGCTACAAAGCTAATTAATTAGCTCAACACAACTCTCTCTGGATTTCTCAGGATGGCTGTGTTCAGAACATTTTCTATGTTTCTCCATCATGTTTTTTAATCCACTGTGTCGTCCTTGACTACTAGCAACTGTGTGGAAGAGGGGTGGAGGTGGTGTGGAAGGCTTGTATCATGTGGACGCGCCGACAGTTTTGTCATTGCTTAGAATTCCTCATGGGGGAGACTGCACCATAGCTTTCAACAGCAACGGGAGAGAGATGTAAGACATTTTAAAAATAGGTAATCTAACATTTAGGGGATGAAATAGAATTACAAACCGATTTATGCTTAATAGCTCCTATGGCTAGAGGGGTCGGCCATCGCATCCAAGGTACCAAAGTAGGACTGCTATTACTGATCAGCTTTGTGCTTCTCCTGTTTTAAGATCTTGTCTGTGTGGTCGGTGTTCCATCAGTTTATTTAGCCATTATTCACGCACAGCCAGTTCTCCAGTGGAGCTCTATCATGGCACCAGCTGTGGTTGCTAGGTGACGTCTGACGCAACCGTGAAGCTTCTACCTACTCTACTCCATCCAACAAACACCAGTCATTTCTTCATCCATCTCCATAAACACGTCTTACTAAGACAATGACTGATGTTGTCACGGAAACAGTATGAAGATGTTGGACTGCCTAGGTCAAAAAGAGATCCTGACTCAGAGAAAGGTTTTGAATCAATCAGGTGGGGGGGGGGGGGGGGGGGGGGGGGGGGGGGTATTTCTCTCTGCAGTGTACACACTTTTGGTGACTTTGATCTCTGTCAAAATTGTTTGTCATTTACTGTAATAAGTGTGTGTGTGTGCGTGTGTGTGTGTGTGTGTGTGTCACTGTCTGCTGACTCGTTGCTGAAGACCAGCTGGGTCTGTTAATGAGTGATGCACACACACATATGATGAAGTACCAGACACAGCTGTTTACCCCTTGTGCTCGCCTCACTTATCAATATTCAATTAAGATCACCGCAATCCCTGAACACACACACACGCACGTACGCACGCACGCACGCACGCACGCACGCACGCACACACACACACACGCACACGCACACTGAAGTAGCCATCCAAGGTTGGAATGAAGGATTTTTCTCAACTGTCTTTACTCTATCTGTGTCTGGATCTCCTCCTCTTTGTGTTTGTTCACTACTTCTGTAACCTTAGCGGGGAGTTGAATGTGAAAAGACACAGTATATACCAAAACATCCTGATTCATTGGGATTCCTGAAATTCATAGCCAGTACGGTGAACTAATGGCCACATGATTAATTCTGTTGCAATCTTTGCATTATTTACTTCAAATACCTTTTGGTAAAAATTTAATGCATGCTCTTGTTAAATTTTTTAAAAAGGGAATTGATCTATTATGTACCCAGGCTGTTCTCATGAGCCATTTGTAGCTATAGCTACAAAACGTAATGCACTGTAATTGTATTGCACGTATTTATTGCATATTTACCACATTGATTGCCACTGTATTAGAGCGCTCTGGTCCATGCACAGAGGAGGTGATCAACCAGCAGAATAATTTCCCCTAATTTTGTAGGATAGCATATGGATTGGTGTGCACACGTTTTCGTACAAAATCCCATGTACCAGTTTACAAGGATGCGGTGCTCTACTGCATGTAGATGGCCAAAAAATGACATTGAATTTTCAAAAGAAGGGCCCTCTATCACAATCCATCTACATGAATAATCTTGAAAAAAATAAAGCTTTGAAAAGTAGAACACTTTGGAACACACCAGTATTTTTCAGACAGATGGAATTGTTTGGTTTGGCTAATACAGTCAAGCTGCAGCTGAATTGTCTTATAAAAAACAACTAAGGCAGGACTACGATTCAATCACATTTCTGTCTGTTCTGTGATGGATGAGTCATTTAAATCCCATTTTGAGAAGTTGTAACTAATCTTGGTCTGCCTGTCTCTCTGAATCTGCCACTGTGAAATAGCTTTAAGCTCTCTCACTAGTTGTCGATCATATAACTTTTTACATGCTCTTAAAAAACTGTACTATGTGGATGTGCTGAGGGGTTAAAACCCATGAGATTGTTGGACTACAATCAATTGATTTAAATATATGGATGAACACAGGTTTGGGCCATAGATGAATCTGTGTCTAATCCTCTAATTATTTTAAGTGGACAGTATTGCTTTTATCATAACCCTAGGATTGGGGTAGATGGGAGACGTTTTATTATGTTATTAAACCCCTGCTGACATTGTGTCCAGTGGATCCTTTAATCACTTTTTAAAACACTATGTTGTCATTTTGAATACTTTAAATGGGCTTTTTGAATAACTGACTCAGTTTTCTAAGTGTTTTACCACATTTATAGTCCCCTTGTGACCCAAGCTTATTTGAACCTAAACCTGGATCTTAGTTAATTTTGTGCATACACCTGACAAAATAGCGCTGTCACATGATAAAATATTGATATTCTAACCATGAGCATCAAGCAGTTTTAGAACCACAGAGGTGTCACATCAGAAAACTGGAATATATATAGTTTGTACAACATAATGATAACAATACTTTAGTTGTATTAAAAAAATTACAATGAGAAAATTATTTAATTCTTCATTGTTTCACTTTATTACAATTTATGTTATCACACAACCACTGCCTTTAATGAGATAAGACAAGCCTTCATTGATTCCCTGAGGGAAAATTCAGGTGTTACAGCAGCACAAACACATAGGGAAGTAGAGAAAAAATAAAATAAAAAAATAAGAATTGTGTTCTAGGTCTAAAATAACTTTAAACAGGCCTAAATGTTTTCTTTGAAATGCCCCCACAACGCTTTACAACATTATTTTTTTATTTATTCTGTGATGTTGTAGTTCTTTTTTCACAGCTCCAAATATTATTTGCTGTATTGTCATTATTTGTAGTATCATTATACAAATGAGACTCGCATGCAGAGGTGTCAAGTAACGACGTACAAATACTAGAAGAAATTTTGGGGATCTATACTTTACTGGAGTAACTAGTTTAAAGCACACTTTTTACTTCTTACATTTTCCCGCAATTATCTGTACTAAAATAGCCTGGTTACTCCTGATTTGAGTTCAGTTTTCAGTTGCTTGTCATCATAAAAAAACAAAACACATATCCAGATAAATTCAGATAGAACATTTGGAGAGAGTGTATCTGTTGCCCTCACAGATCCCTCCAGCTAAGCTTGGATGCACAGTACATTTACCTTCCAATAAAGGTAATTCTATTTGGGATCAAATGTGTATTTATTTTTATTTATTTAAGGAGCAAACTATTACAAACAATACCCTGAGACTGAGAACGCGCGAAGGACAGACCAGTTGGTAAAGAAGAAGGCCGAGGATTGTCGAGCACAATGTTAGGTTGGTCCCTTTGAGCTGATGGATGGGGCACTGGAATTGCAGTACGGCCATCTTGGAAAGGGAGGGAGCAGAAGCCGAATGGCCAGGAACAGCTGAAGGAAGGGTAGAGGAAGGGATGAAGGGATGAAAGGATGTATGTGCACGGGGGTCTTGTGAAACCCGCGAACACAGGGATTAAAAGAAGGCAGAGACCGTCTGAGACATGACAGACAGAGGGAGCGGACACATGGGGAAATATAATCTGACCCCCACCAGGGGGAGCTGTGGCTGTCAAGGCCCTCTGACGTCATGCGTGATACCCCTGGCCATAGCTGATGCTGGCGAGGGACTGAAGTGCAGGAGGCACGGTGATAGCTGCTCTTGGGTATCTACGGAGGGGAGGTAGAGCCGGAACAATACAGTTTTATCTTCATTGCGGCAGAAAGGAATGCCTTTTCCGCTGAGGGACCTTTAAAGGTGGACCAAGGTCCATTCTCCGATATCGGGCGTCATCAGTGGAGGTAGAGACGGCCTTGCTACGGAGGAGGGTGTGCTGCGCCGAGAAAAGTAGCGGACGGGGATCGTTCGTGGAGATCCGGGCAAAGTCGAGGCACGGTGACCGCGGACCGCAAGCGGCTCCGTTGAGACACAGGGCTGCGACGTGACTAAAACATACCCTGTTTCAAATAGATCATTGTACAAATCGGCGTTGACATCTGGCGAGCTTAGCTATATCTCTGGATCTATCACAGAGAGCGTGGAAAGCTGACCCTCTTGCATTAAGCAATGGAGAGAGCAATAAGAGATAAACAAGGCTGGCTGTGCAGTATATGTAGGTTTGTCTGGTGATTAGAGGTGTGGTTTAAGCGTGGCCCTGCTCCCGAACTTAAGTTAACAAATTAACTTCATTTGAAGTAATTGAGGGGATGCAAAAAGAAAATCTATCCTGGAAAATGATTTGTGTCTACCTGAGAAAAAGGAATAATCCTTACAGGTGGACAGGTAACAGGTAACTGCACGCCAAATATCAATAAGCCCCAAGCTGCTGGCCCATGACTTCAGAGCATTTGTAGCCTGAGCCTGGTCCCTAGTGACCTATGCGTTTTACCAATCAATATTTGTATCATGGGACCAAGAGGACAACACTTTAAGTGGGAGATTCCGTTTGACACCAATGGCTGCTCCTTTTGTTTTAGAAGTTGCTGAGGAGAATGCAATTGTGTGATAGAATCCATTGGCTAAGAGGCCGGTATCCGCACGCAGCAAATGAGTCTCCTGTAATAATGCAATGTCAACATTTCTCTTTTTTAGTAAGCCCAGAGTGCTGGTGATTTTATGAGGAGCATTCGGTCCGACACAATTCCAAACCAAAAATAAAAGCTCACCCATTGTCAAAAAAGCTGCGTTCTAAATGAGAGTATATGTGGAACTTGCTACTGCCTTCCATTTAGTTAAATCCTAACAATAGCGCATCCAAAGCTAAATCCCTCATTACACAAAACATGCAGAACAAGAACATTCAACACAGCGACACAAAAGGAAAAGTGTGACAAAGGGGGAACACTCAAAGTAGGTCTGTGATCAAGATTGGACATGGCCAGCAAAAAAGGGAACACCAGCCCATGAATACCTGATTGACACAGTATGGTTCCTTATTAGATTAACATTAACAAAAAGGTATAGGTATTCTTCTTTGGGCTTTCACTGTAAATTCGGTGGGCTCCCATAATCAACATAATCTCTATCTGAACATCTGCTAGATTTGGGAGCCACTTGGG
Organism: Etheostoma spectabile; assembly: GCF_008692095.1. Classification (NCBI taxonomy): domain Eukaryota; kingdom Metazoa; phylum Chordata; class Actinopteri; order Perciformes; family Percidae; genus Etheostoma; species Etheostoma spectabile. Next base: position 1,003,655 of record NC_045755.1, read on the forward strand.
CAGGGACCGCGAGAGATACTGGATAGCATTAGCACCTTCTAGCCCCTCTTTCAGCCAGATGATGCAGGTGTTAAATCTTCGGTTTCTGTCTTGTGCAATACTTATGGGCAACTAGTCATCATATCTTCTGCTCCATAAAACACATGTTAATGCTCAGTAGTACACATGTTTGGTTCTTTAATGTATTTGCATTGTACTAAAATGCATTCATTCATTTTCAATGGGGATAAATGCAGCTGAAACAGGTGCATCCCAAATTTTCAAACATTTACATTTTAATATAAAATTATAGTCATTGTGGCCTTTAGAAAAATGTTTTTCTTTTGGGAAAGGGGGGTGGGGTAGTGCACAATAGGCCCCTGTGGCACGGCCTAAGCTTTTGTCCTTATTGGCATTTCTTCCCCTCTACATTACTTTCATTTATTAAGTTGTTTTGAAACCCACTTTTACTTGAGTAAAAAGTGTGAGTTGATACTTCAACTCCTACAGAAGGTTTTGACACCTCTGCCCACATGCAAGTTATATTGCAGCCGAGTGCAAGGCTGCAAAAGTCTCTTTCGGAACAGATTTTATTCTTCAGCTAGATGTTTCTGGACTCTGACATTGACGTTTTTTTTTGATGTTGTGATAAGTCTTATTTTAGTCATTTATGAAGGTCTTAAAAAGTCTTAAATCTGACTTGGTGAAACCTGCAGAAACCCTGTAGTAAGAGTAAACGTTACATAAATAAAATAATCTATACAAGAGGACTTAAATAAAAAAAGGGGTTGTGTTGACTTTTGCTTTCCCTTTTAGCACCAGCGCAGGGTGGACTCAAATTCTCCCAAAAATGATAAATGATAAGCCAGCTGTAACGACTTTTGTCTTTTAACAATTTAAAACAAGCACGTTAACTAAAAAGACACCATCAAAATGCTCATAGAGAATGCCAAAGTAATAAAAATGACAAAGTCAGGACCTTCTTGTAGCACAATGTGTCAGCATAGTGGCAAACTGGTCTGGGGGCCAGATAGTGACTCTCATGAGCAGTTCCTAAAAATACCAGTAAGGAGCTTCCTATATGGGGATTCCCAGGAGTAACTCTTCATCAAATGGGGGTCTGTGTTCTAATCTGCATCTATTTCTGGAGCCCAGTATTCCTGGGAAGTCCTTTTGAAGACCCTCCATGTTGTGTAGGTCATACAGTGCCTTTGTTAAACTAATGTTTGGATAGTGAGCGACAGCAGCAGAATGGTCCCAGTGCCTCTTATTATCCCTCTAGGCTCCACTTTAATGGCGTCTGTCTCTGGCACTCTGGATCTCAACCAGAGAGAAATTAGCCCTCTCATTGACAGACAAAGGAAAGTTCATTTCTGCGCTCCCTTATGATCGCTGTCTGATCTCCTCTCGCTCTCCTCTCTTTCTTCCTCTCTGTCACTCAGCGGTTTCTCTTCCTCCGCTCCCGCTTGTGTCTCCCTTCATTCACCTCCAACTCTCCATGTTGTTCTCTCTCTCTCATCTCCCCTCTTTCATCCCCCCTCTTCAGAGAGCTGTCCTATCCCTCTGCTTGTCTCCTTCCCATAATTCATAGTGACAGAAAAGGTTAGAGCAAGCACAGCAGAGCTTTGGCTGACAGAGAGTGGAGCGTTGGATGTCTTTTAAAGCCGCGTCGTTACACACTGTTTCCAAGTCGGCACAGTTTGACTGAATATACTGAAACGCAGCTTTGTGTGTGACATTAAAATAATGTTTGTATCACATGCTCATGCTTTAATCTGAAGGGAGACAGAGCAGACGTGAGGATTAGTGCTACACTTACATGTTTATTATAACCTGGATATCCTGTCATGTTCTTTGATGCATTTCAACACAGTTTTATTCAGTGGTTTTAGGTTAAAGTGTAGGTTTCATCATGAATAAAAAAATGTTACCTTCCATACACACTGCCAATTCAAACTGTATTCGCGGCACAACACATTACAGTAGTCATTAATCCTCACCCTAATTACGCCTAGCTGTATGCTTCACAAATTATTAAAGCCGTTATCCTCTATTTAAACAGGTCATTAAATGAAGCAAACTGGATGGTCTCGCATTGCCAGACCATCCTCCACAGCGCTTCTGGGGAGGGTCTGACTAGTCACACAGTATTCCGGGATTGGGGAAAAAAGTTCCCTGGTTTATTGGGATTTCTTAAAACCTATCCCAATCGTCATTGAGGTGATAAGCACCAGACGGAGCACCATGCTTCTGAAAAATAGGAACTTATTTTGGTGGAACATGTGTACATTCACACATAGTTTTAGTCATGCAGCAGAGAACTCTGATTGGACAGATAGTCTAGCTGTCTGGATTTACCTTGCAGAGATCTGAGGACCAGGTAACCATAGTCCTCAGATTGGACAGATAGTCTAGCTAGCTGTCTGGATTTACCCTGCAGAGATCTGAGGACCAGGTAACCATAGTCCTCAGAAATCCACCGGAGGTTAGAATGCAAACACAAAGAAATCAGAAGGTAACGGACATCCGGCAGAATGAGGGACATCCGGCGCAATTTCCAGCAGCACCGGAACAATCTCTGAAGTGGAACGTCGTGGATAGTGACTTGACACTAAAGATGTGACTAGTGATGTCATATATAAACATATTGAGTTTTATTTATTTTAACCCTCATGTTGTCCTTGGGTCAAATTGACCCGTTTTCCTTTATCAATATTCTTTTTAATTACCAAAAATAACATGATTGATTCCACACAACACTCTTTGGCAAATACAAATCTCTACTTTCATCAACTTTGGGGTGTCTTATTGAATTGTATAGCATTTGGAGAAAAAATCGAAGTGGTTTTGAAATAGTATTGAGCAAAAGTTGACATATTCCAGTCTGTGATTGTCCATCAACATCCGTTCTAACTCAAACAATAGGTATAATTTCCTATAAAGGAGGTGTATTGAACATAAACACCAAAACTAACTATGAAACTAAAGTTAATAAGTTATTGTTACGTAGTGTTGAAAACGTCAAAAAAGTGAAAAACGTGGAAAAAAAAGAGAGTCAAAAGTGTTGAAAAATGGGACAAAAACATAAGAAAAAAGCCTTAACAAAAGTGTTGATTTTCAATTTTGACAGGAAGACAACACTGTCCAAACCACTCTGAGATCTGAGCAGGTTTATATTAACACAAACACATTGTGTGTATCCGCATTAGGCTGATTCGAGATGGACTGCGTCTCGCCTGTAAAGTGGACGAGAGCAGGCGGCAGCAGCCGGGGGGCCGGGACAAAAATCTGCTGTCAAGTCGGAAAGTTCCCAGCCTTTTCCAGGAGCCTTCAGGCTGAACAGGCTCAGCTTGTACAAGTCTCCAGTTGTTTTAATTATGCTTTACATGCGAAATGTTGCTGTATCTAATTAAGAACAGACTGTAGAATGATCCGTGGTCTGAACAGATTTAGTCTCTCTGACTACACGTCACCATCAGCCACACAACATGTGTTCTGAACAGAATAAGCCTTCAAATCAGACAAAAAGCAGTAAAAATCCCTCTGATTCAAAATCAATAAAAAGTTTATATTAGTGCTGTCAAACAATTTACATTTTTTAATTGCAATTAACCGCATCAATGTCATAGTTAACTGGCAATTAAGCGCACATTTGTATCTATTCTATATTATATATTATTCTACAATTTTGCTGACACTTTTTATGCATTATTTCGTACTTTTTCTCACGTTTTTGACCCTTTTTTCAGCACCCACTACCTTTTTTTCTTATGTTTGTCACTTTTTTGACATGTAACACTACCTAACACTTAGTTATTAACTTGAGTTTTCCAATTATTTTTGGAATTTATGTTCAATAAACCTCATTCATAGGAAATTATACCTCTTGTTTGAGTTAGAAAAGCAGAAATTAGAATGATTTAGACTAAAATGAAAGGAATATATGTTGAGAGATAATCACTGAGTGGAATATGTCAACTTTTACTCAATACTATTTCAAAACCACTTCAATTTTCTTTTTCCAATGCTATAAAATTGAATAAGACGCCCCAAAATAACCCATCAAAATCAATCACGTTATTTTGGGTAATTACGATTGGGTAGTCAAAAAGAAGATTGATATAGAGAAGCGGGTCAACATGAGGGTTACAATTTGTTTGCGTTAACGCTGTTAATAAAGTGTTTAACTGACAGCACTAGTTTATATAAAACGTAATCATGTTGAGTCAATTCTGAACCAATCAGCGGTTAGATCAGCTGAGAGGTCAGTGTTTCCCAGCATGCTCTGGGTCCGCCGGGGTCTTGCGGTTGGTGAAAAGCAACTGCGCCGCCTGCATCTCAAACATGCATTGTCTACGTGTGCATGACGTCAGTGCAAGTCGGGATCAAGTCAGACACAAATCTACCCAGCATGCATTGGGCGCCAATTGATTGGGGATTGATTCTACGCAGACCTGGCTCACCTCGAACGAGCCTATTTGCAAAGTTTAATCTGCAATAACAGACCAGCCTGCCATTGGCTGACAAGACAAAAACAACCTTTTATTGGTCAGAATGTTCTCCCAGAGCATCATGGGAAATGCAAAATGGCGGTTAGCATCAGAGCTTGTGGCTATCAGTGGTGATAAATGGTCGGAAATTCAGAAATTATGGACATAACGTGTCAAACTTGTATGTAACAGTATGGATTGATTGCATTGAAGACCCTGAAGAATTGTAGATTCCCAGAATGGATACAAAACCTTCTGTAAGGTCTTCTAAAAGACACCAAAGACACTGGCACAATGGCGAGTGTTAGCTTTATGCTGCAGGAGACGGTATATTTCTACTCACTGTGGTTATAAAGTTATTAAGTTATGAATCTGAGATGCCGTTTTTTTGTCGTATACAACAAACTCTGGATCAGAGGTATTGTGCATCGTTGTTCTATGCCTATGTTGGCGCGGTAGTACATAGAATGTCTGTGCAATTTTCTTTTGCTTGTTAACGCCACCAACTGTCAATTAGCAGACTAGCATTAAAATGGATGCACGCACCCACCACAAGGCACCTTTAACTTCTCTTTTTTGTACAGTTTTGTACCTTGAATTTGTTTTGGTTGTGTCTGTTGTGCAAATAATCAGATATTTTCTAAGACAGTTGCTCATCTTTCGTACTAATTACTCACTCTGGAGAGTTTCAGCTAGGCTTGGATTTCTACAAAAGTCTCCTACCATGCAGAAATGGAAGCTAACTTTTATTTTCCAAACTCTGAATGCCTGAAAATTAGTGGTGAATGGAAATGAATTTGTGATGGTGGTCACAGAGTAAAAACAAAACAAAATTAAACCAAAACAGTGTCCCAGATACACCGGATAGACCTCACCTCACTGTGAACAGTTTTCAGTGGAACTACTTTTAACAAAGAAATAGTCCCTCTGAAAATGGGGTGTTTTAGAGTAGAAGAAGTAGTGAGACACCGGCCCTCATTTAACAACCTAACGTAGAAACCAGTGCAGATATGAGCGCAGAAATCCTTACGACAGGCTTCACGTGGGATTCATGAAATGTTTGTATCCCACCAATCAGAGCGTAAGAATGGTTGTACATTAATAAATGGTGCGGCTGGAAACGATAGTAGTTGAAATATCACGCCCCAGTACATTCTCAGTTTTTTTCCTTGACATCTCAGTTTAATTTGCAGTAACGTGTCCTATTTGGCAGCCTTAAACTGGTATTAGGCTGTAGGAGGAATGTGGAATAGAAAGAGATCACTGATGTGGTCAACAGTTTTGCCGTGTTAAATTGCACTTCTTGACATCCTTGACATATGTATGCTATAGTCCTAATAGTAATACTGCACATATACAGGCTTACATTGCAATCTCGTAATCTCTGTATTTAAAAACACACAGTAGCAGAGTTTATGCAGTATTTTATTTTATTTTTTCTTTTTTTTTTTACTGGTGTTTTTTTTCGGGAGTCACAGCCAGGCAACAGCTGTGAGGGAGAGCGCGTGGAAAAACAATCCCATATATGTCGGTCAATGGCAGAAAGATTGTTCACTTGTGGCCATTAACACCACTTTAAAAGACAAACAAAAACCTGAAGAATCAATAAAAATGTTGTGCATCATCATGTTTCCTGCATTGAATATCATTGCCATACATAACACTATAGCTTTTGAAAGCGAGAAGTAATATCCTGTCTCCTTTATACAGCCACCAGTTGGAGCTGTAAGAAGTTGGGGCTAAAACAATGTTGCAGACTTTTTCTGGCGTGTATATTAGGGTCACGTTTAAATTGATAAATGCCGAGCTTAGCATAGGAATCTGCGTCCTAGGTCGTTGTAAGTCGTAAGCACGTCTCATAAATAAGAGCCAGTGTGTCTGGAAAGAGATGCTGCCGTTGATTTTTTGAAATGCAATAATTGAATCCCACAAATGAAATTAGATTCACTTCCATTGCATAAGGGTAGAGACAGATATCTCAATACCGGGACAAATGAAACCAAAACTATCTCCATAGATAGCTACCACTAGAGCTAAGGGTGGAAAAATGTTCTTTTGCCATTTGTGTGAATTTACCCTTTAAGCGTGCCTGAGCATACTCAGTGATCAAATGGCTATCAGACCTGAATTTGGTTATGGCTGAGATCATTGACTAATCAGCTGAGAGGGTAACAAGCAGACATCGAGGATGGACGGGCATGCACACACAGGGCTTGCTGGATTAGCATGTAACAGGCCGGTAAACAAAAACAACAGAGCTTTCATTAATTAAGAACCGTGGGGCTGGGTGGGCAGACGGATGGGCAAGGGCTGCTGAGACACTCCGAGAGCGGCACAGCGCCAGGCCTCCAACCACGCCAACCAGAACACAGCTGCCTAATGGAGCGCTGGCACTACCAACGGACGGGGGAGTGAAGAAAGCGAGGGGGGGAACAGAGAAAAAGAAAGGGGTGGAAATTGGAGATCAAAAAACTAGATTATCAAGGAATTTGAAGGAGAAAAAAGGCAGAGGGAGACATGGGCTGAAAGACAAAAGGAGAAGAAAGGGAAACAAAGTTTGCGAGGGAATTGAGAAGAGGAGGAAACAAAGGCAGATAAAAAGGAGAAGGGGAGTGTGTGTGTGCAGAGGGAGAGATGAGATGAAGATAGAGATGGAGATTGGATGATATCCCTCTGTCTCTGTTCATTAATACCGTATGATCTCCTCTCTCCCTCCTTTGTGATTTTAACACATTTCTAATTAGCACAGAATCCTCTAAGTTGGAGGGAGGGAGATTGGGGAGGATGGTGGTGGTTGTGGGGGGGGGGGGGGGGGGGGGGGGGGGGGGGGGGGGGGGGGGGGGGGGGGGGGGGGAATCATATTTATATCTGTCTTTAATAAATTCACTTTCATTTGATCTTTTTTTAAACGCACAGGCTGCTGTGGAGCGCCTTTTCTTCTCCCCCACCCCGACTCTGGCAGAATGAAAGGTGGTGTAAATGCGGGGCTAATTGTTATGCTTGTAAGGAAGCTTGAACAGTAGCTGAAGTTGTTAGATTACAGAAAGTGGAGATTTTCAAAGTTTTACTGCTGTACAAAAAAAAAAAAACACCTCCCCTGTGATCCAAAAGAGAATAAAGACTCTGGAAATATGGAAAGCCAACCTAGTCTGGTGCATTGCAGGGGGGGTCAGCATCTTGTATATTTTTTGCTTGACTTTTCTCCATCTGCTCTATTTCATGGCTGCGTGGAGACAATGTCAGGACATGAGGGAGGCTCCCCCCACGCCTCTCACTGAGAAACTTGGCAGCTCGTCTAATCAGAGTGCAATTAGACTGAAACTTCTCTGGGCGACAGAGGACTCTGATTACCCAAGAGTCACCGGGGGTATATTTAGTATCTCTGCTCTTGTTCCTCCGTTGTTAGCGTGGCGCCCCGGAGCTACAGAGCCAACTTTTGCATGGAAGGCTGGACGGGCTGGACTTGGCTGGGGCGCTCACTCAGACTGACTTCAGTGACTGAGCTCTAACAATGTAATCCAGATCCAAAACCCTCTAGCTACCCAGAGCGTGAGGGTGTTCCAAATTACACATGCATGTAAATCTTTTTGGGCCTGTAGCTCTTTAGTGCTCTGCTGCTCTGATCCTTAACTGCTCATTGTGTTTGTCAGAGTTAGACTCATATATTGGTTTTCTTCTAAGATTGCACCCTCTGTTAAATGCAGCCTAGGAATTACATATGTACACGTAGGATGGGTCTGCAGCCCAGGATTTGACCCCAATGGAAGGATTTGGTACCATTGCAGGAAGTTGTGTGTCCTTTACATAGTGAGGCAGTCACATACCTGCATTTAACTAACCCTAACCCATTTTTAATTACTGTAAACACAATCATATATATTGCATCAGCATGTTGTAATTGGATGAATAAATAGTCTACATAAATTAACCTAATTTTCCTTTTCTTGAGTAACTCCTTGACAATTGAAAAGGAATTAAAAAGTTACATTTGAGTTGTTTTTAATTGGATTTGTAGTGTCATACTCGGATCTATAACAATTTTCAGCCCATGACCTTGTTTTTAGACTTGGATATTTTCATTTGCCCAGCAGTTAATGAGCTGTCAAGTTGTCAAATGAATTTGATCATGACATACTTTTGTAATCTATTTTTACCAGCATATATACAATGTTGTCTATAGAAATGATGATTTATGTGTAACCTTTA
>NC_045755.1:1012339-1013584 GCF_008692095.1 Etheostoma spectabile
TAACAATACTCACTGCAGCTGAAACATCTCTAGTTGGATATCATTTCAACTCTGTAATTGAAGATTTCAAAATGAAAATGCTTACGTATTCTACTAATGTGTAGATATCACCCTCAAATATATCTCCCAATTTTCAGCCATGAGACACAGGAGTGCATCCATTTCAAGCTGTTGTGAACTACAAACCTGTCTGTATGTGCTTTACTGACCCATAATTCCCCTTAGTACCCTCCCTCCTCCTTTTCTCTCTATTTCATCTGTCTACCAGCCAGCTTTGCATCTCCTCCTTGCTCTCTCCCACCTCATCAGTTGTCAGTACTTTGGAGAATAGACCTGGGCTTCCACAGATCAAGGCAGGCGTGTCGATAACCATGTTCACCGAGATGAAAGCTCCGGCGAGCCGAGCCTCACAAGTCGCTTGGGTTCAGCAGTTCACAGGCTCCACTGAGGTGTACTGTTGCTGTTGCTGTCAATCATTGTGTGTAAACCCCCGCAGATCGGAGGCAACCTGAGGGCCGTGATCAGAGTGTTCAACCTGTTTGACTACAACAGAGAAGGACACATCCAGCAGCACGAGTTCCGCCGCATCCTGGACAACTGTTGCATCCACCTGACAGACAAGGAGTTTCAGAGGTGGGGGTCCGTGGTATTCATCTGACACAGTTTGACACAACAGACCGCACATTGATGGCCCATACACACTGCACATGAGGACAGGTTGACTACTATTATGGTGTCAGGTGTATGTCATATCTCCAGAGAGCAATAAAACATGCTCATGAGCAGATACAAAAATGTTCAGATGTCAGACATATTCAACAAACAAGAGATACAAGCAGCTGGAAGTGTGAAACAAAATATAGGGAGAGGCACCTGCGTGTATAAAACTACCCAGCAAGCGCAAGCAAACTCCACCACACAGATCTCCTTAGTCTACCTTGATTGACAGCTATCGTTACAGGAAACATGGAGGTGTACGTGTCTTTATTGAAGGTGCCATGGCATGAAAATGTCACTTTATGAGGTTATTTAACATTAATATAATAGAGTTCCCCCAGCCTGCCTTTGGTCCCCCAGTGGCTACAAATGGAGATAAGTGTAAACCGAACCCTGGGTATCCTGCTCTGGCTTTGAGAAAATGAAAACTCAGATGGGTCGATCTGGAATCCTGCCCCTTATGAAGTCATAAGAGGCAAGGTTACCTCCCCTTTCTCTGCTTTGCCCACCCATGAGAGAGAGACATCA
>NC_045755.1:1013594-1013865 GCF_008692095.1 Etheostoma spectabile
ATGAGCAAAGTGTCAGTTGGTCAAGGCCACACCCCCAGCCTCCACCTTGCCCCCCCTATACTCCTCAACTACTCCGACAGGATTGGTTTGAATCCTATCACCTACTGGCTTGACCCCTTGTTAGTTGATTCCAAGTCACAAAGCAGGTTTCAGTTCACAACGTTGTAAAGGTTTATTGAGACACACACAAGGATATACATATTCTCTAACAATCAAACTCCATTCATTTAGTTGATGTAGAGTAAGATAAAAGAGTGTGTGGGGGGGGGGG
>NC_045755.1:1013875-1026050 GCF_008692095.1 Etheostoma spectabile
TTCAATATTTACTAGTTAAAGGTGCTCTAAGGAATGTCACGCGTGTTGTAGGCTACAACATTTGTTGTCACATACAGCAAACATCTCCTCACTATCTGCTAGCTCCCCTGAACACACTGTAAAAAACATCTCCTCACTATCTGCTAGCTGCTTGTCCCCTAAACACACTGTAAAAAGAATCTCCTCACTATCTACTAGTTGCCTGTCCCCTGAACACACTGTAAAAATCATCTTGTCACTATCTGCTAGCTGCCTGTCCACAGAACACACTGTAAAAAACATCTTGTCACTATCTGCTAGCTTCCTGTCCCCTGAACACACAGTAAAAAACATCTCCTCACTATCTGCTAGCTGCCTGTCCCTTGAACACACAGTAAAAAACATCTCACTATCTGCTAGCTGCCTGTCCCCTGAACACACTGTAAAAAACATCTCACTTTCTGCTACCTGCCTGTCCCCAAACAAACTGTAAAAAACATCTCCTCACTATCTGCTAGCTACCTGTCCCCTGAACACACTGTAAAAACATCTCCTCACTATCTACTAGCTACCTGTCCACAGACACACTGTAAAACATCCTCACTATCTACTAGCTACCTGTCCACAGAACACACTGTAAAACATCTCCTCACTATCTACTAGCTGCCTGTCCCCTGAACACACTGTAAAAACATCTCCTCACTATCTACTAGCTACCTGTCCACAGACACACTGTAGAAACACTCCTCACTATCTACTAGCTGCCTGTCCCCTGAACACACTGTAAAAAACACTCCTCACTATCTGCTAGCTGCTGTTCCCCTGACACACTGTAAAAGCATCTCCTCCTATCTGCTACCTGCCTGTCCCCAAACAAACTGTAAAAACATCTCCTCACTATCTGCTAGCTGCCTGTCCCCTGACACCACTGTAAAAACATCTCTCACATCTACTAGCTACCTGTCCAAGAACACACTGTAAGAAACATCTCCTCACTATCTACTAGCTGCCTGTCCCTGAACACCACTGTAAAAACATCTCCTCTATCTGCTAGCGCCTGTCCCCTGAACACACTGTAAAAACATCTCCTCACTATCTGCTACGCTACCTGCCTGTCCCCAAACAACTGTAAAAACATCTCCTCACTATCGCTAGCTGCTTGTCCCCTGAACACACTGTAAAAACATCTCCTCACTATCTTACTAGCTACCTGTCCACAGAACACACTGTAAAACATCTCCTCACTATCTACTAGCTGCCTGTCCCCTGAACACACTGTAAAAACATCTCCTCACTATCTCTACGTCTACCTGTCCACAGAACACACTGTAAGAAACATCTCCTCACTATCTACTAGCTGCCTGTCCCCTGAACACACTGTAAAAAACATCTCCTCACTATCTGCTAGCTGCCTGTCCCCTGAACACACTGTAAAAAGCATCTCCTCACTATCTGCTACCTGCCTGTCCCCAAACAAACTGTAAAAACATCTCCTCACTATCTGCTAGCTGCCTGTCCCCTGAACACACTGTAAAAACATCTCCTCACTATCTACTAGCTACCTGTCCACAGAACACACTGTAAGAAACATCTCCTCACTATCTACTAGCTGCCTGTCCCCTGAACACACTGTAAAAACATCTCCTCACTATCTGCTAGCTGCCTGTCCCTAACACACTGTAAAAAAACTCTCCTCACCTATCTGCTACCTGCCTGTCCCAAACACTGTAAAAACACATCTCCTCACTATCTGCTAGCTGCCTGTCCCCTGAACACACTGTAAAAACATCTCCTCACTATCTACTAGCTACCTGTCCACAGAACACACTATAAGAAACATCTCCTCACTATCTGCTAGCTGCCTATCTGAACACACTGTAAAAAACATATCCTCACTATCTGCTATCTGCCCGTCCCCTGAACACACTGTAAAAAACATCTCAAAGCTAAAATGCTTACTAGTAAACTAATTGAAGCCTCTTTTGACCTTACTAGTTAACTAGTGAGCCTCAAAATATTTACTACTGATGTCCAAAAAGCCTACTAGTGACACTAGTGAGAGACATGTTGACTTTACTAGTTAAGTACATGGGTCCAAAACGTTTACTAGTTAACCAGAAGCGCCTACTTGTTAACTAGTAGCAAACAATGCTAAAGAGGAGGCGGGCTTCAAAGCTTTCTTTTGGCCCTCCAGTTAGAACTTCCTCTAGCCAAAGTTTAACCCTCTAAAGCCTGAACTAATAAAGTCATAATAAATCTAAACAAAGGCTTTAACTAGTACAGAGACGCAGCTCAGTTGTAAACTAGTAACCAAAATTCATATTTATTAGTTTACATGTTTACAGCTTTTGCAGCTATGTAGTATGTATCCTGTAACATTTTTGTTATTGCCACTCTTCATTCTAACCCCAACCGGCCCGTCAGACACCGCCTACCAAGAGCCTGGGTCCGACCGAGGTTTCTGCCTAAAAGTTTTTCCTCGCCACTGTCGCACTGTTGCTTGCTCTGGAGGAAACTACTAGAACTGTTGGGTCCTTGTAAATTCTGGAGTGGGGTCTATCTGTATAGTGTCTTGAGATAACTCTTGTTATGAATTGATAATATAAATAAAATTGAATTGAATTGAATTATGTATGTATGTATGTATGTATGTATGTATGTATGTATGTATGTATGTATGTATGTATGTATGTATGTAACTATGGACTTTGGGGCTACTAGTACGCTGCCCAGGGTCACTGTTAAGGCTTCTGCTCTAACTAGTTAGACAAATGTTCCACTAGTTGCTGAACAAAAGTGATAAGTAAAAGATTTTGTGCAACTAGTAAGACCAAATATCCAACTAGTACAATCTAATTTCCAACCAGTGCTGACAAAAAGCCAACTTGTGGAGGAACCTGAGATATCAAGAAATTAGAATTCATGCTCAAAGGGCTTGCCATATAGGGCTCTCCCTATCTTTTGTTTCATGCTTGCAGCTGCCTGTTCATCTCCGGGTTGTTGAGTTGGTGCGCAAAGATATATATCTCTTTTGTGAAATAATATAACAAATGAGATATGACAAAAACCTGATGCCATAGACTACTTATTGAGCTGGGACAAGCATTTTGGGAGCCAGCTACACTTCCTGTCCTATAAACATACACATAATTAAACAGCTAGTAAGTCTGGTGAGTTCGAAGAAAAATGACTCAAATCTCTTAATTGTAATGCAGCCTTTAACCAGGAAAAGGCAACACTTGTGTCATATCACAAAATGACAATATCCAAAACTCAAGACAATATCTAGCCTCATATATAGGTTGATATAATATCAATATACTGGCCAACCTTAAACTCAAGTGTAACATTTGCTGCAAAAAGGGCATAAAGGCACTTAAAGAGACGAGATCACTTGCACTAACTTTGTGGTCAGCCATTGTCTTAGGATGAGAGAGCTAATTGACTTTTAAAACTTCAGGCCCTGCAGTCAAATCCACTCTAGAAACGCTCTTTAACTTTTTTGATGTGGCTCTAGAGGATTGTGTGTGACAGGTTCATTTTCAATGGCTTTAATTGGTTTAAGCACTTAGGACTCTCTCTCTCTTTCACTCTCTCTCTCTCTCTCACACACACACACACACACACACACACACACACACACACACACACACACACACACACACACACACAGGCGGCTGTGGCTCAGTGGTAGAGGGGTCGCCTGCCAATTGGATGGTTGGCCGTTCGATCTCTGTCCTTGCAGTCCCATGTGTATGTGTCCTTGGGCAAGACACCGAACCCAGAGTTGCCCCTGATGTGTGAATGTGTGTGAGTGTCTATCTGATGAGCAGGTGGCAATATGTCCAGTACATTTTACACAGGCATAGACTTTATATGTACAGTCAATGGTCCATAAAGCATGATCAGCATCTCATCATTGACATGGGTGCTCTTGACATTATAGGTCCCCTGTGAAACTGTACCATTTATCTAAAAATAAACACCCAGCATCTGCTTGCTTTTTTCAAGGCTGTGGAATCACTACAGTCCCAATAACAGCTCCACCATTTCCTACGAACTGTTCCTGGACAAGCTAGGCTTTGATGACAACCATAACTTCAAGATTGCTCCAGTCTGCACTAAGATGGGTATGGATACAGTGGAATTCAAATGTGAATTTTATGACAATACGATTAGAGATAGCAGCAGGGAACACAAACAGAGATGCTAACAAGACTTTTAAGTCTACAACCATGCTAGCTGCTCTGTGAGGCACACTTGTACTTTGGCACAGGGCTGTTTTCAGCTAAATGCTAATACTAATGTAACACTGGTTATCCAAACGTTATTGTCTTACAACTAGCTACTTTAGGGCTGTGGGTACAGTTAGAGCACTGGCGGCAGTTTTTCAGAATAACCTAATCCATTAAATTATGTAAATCATTCAAATATACAGTATAGTAAATGAATGTAACCCACAAAATAAATCTCTACTACTAAACTCATGGTGACGCCTGAAATCCCCAACAACCTCTGTAATCTCATTTGCCACCAAGACAAAATCTTCAAAAATTACTAGAAGGGTATTTACTGAAAAATCTCGTGTGTTAACCCTTTTTCAGGCATCTAACCAAAAAAACAATCAAAAAATTTGAAAAAAACTTTGAGACGTGGGAACCGGAATTGCACAAATGCTAACTCATTTCCGGGTTTTAGGAAATCATTTCTGCAGCATTTGTTAACTTGATTATGGCGCTGGATTAAGGATCACGGGATTGCCTAATTAATTACAATTCAGCTTAAACGTGATCCGCTGTAAAACTGTGAGGTAAGGTAGCTGAGCAGAGAGGCAAAGTGCAGCGCAGCGTTAGGGTTAGGGTTAGAGCGACAACGGAGGATTCCCAGAACTGGAACATTGTGGATTTAGTGTAGTGGCAATGTGGTAAAACTTGAAATAATTTGAACTTTTGACGCCAAGGGTATGCTTTCTCAGAGTTGTCTTCCCTGCTCTCCCCATAGGAAAACAAACCGTGGATCATGTGTAGGCAGCTTAATCCTCAATCCTTGTCCTTGGGTCAAATTGACCCGTTTTCCTACATCAAAGTTCTTTTTAATTACCTAGTTGTAATTACCCAAAATAACATGATTGATTCCACACAATCCACTCAATTCCACTCTTTGGCAAGTACACAAAATTACACTTTCATTAATTTCAAATTTATAGCATTTGAAAAAACATTGAAATGCTTTTGAAATAGTATTGAGTAAAAGTTGACTTATTCCAGTCTGTGATTATTCATCAACATACATTCTTTTAATTTGAGTTCATTCTTAATTTCTGCTTTTCTAACTCAGACATTAGGTATAATTTCCTATAACTGAGGTTTATTGACCATAAATTCCAAACATAACGTAGTGTTGAAAACGTCAAAAAAAGTGACTAACATTGGAAAAAAAGTGTCATAAGTGATGAAAAAAAGGTACAAAACCTAAGAAAAAGTTAAAAACATTGATAAAAAGTGTTGATTTTCAATTTTGACGGGAAGACAACACAAGGGTTAAGGGGAACATAGAGCCTGAACGTAGAAATGTATCCAATCTCAAACGTCAACCTCAGTTTGATGCAAGAGAAAACTTTAGGGGATCACCAAAGTCATTAGAATTCATCCTCTTCTCACCATGGGTATCTGTACCAAATTTTAAAGCAATTCAATTACATAGTTTTGGAGATAGTTAAGTGTGGACCAAAGTGGTGGAATGACTGACTGACACTGCCATCATTCTCTACCAGCACGGCCAAAAACCTACACATGATTAAAATGAATCACAATCCAATTGTAATTTTAACTATCTTGACCATGTTTGTGAAGTAAACACTGTAATCAAGAGTTATTGAAGAGATTCTGTTGCATAGAAATGTGCAGCCGCGGCACAACGCCACCTGAGAAAGTTAAACGGAGGAAGCAGAGAACAGAATCTCGTTCCAGTCTACACGATGGTCCATCAGTCCTGCGTCCCAGGGAGCTGCAGATTCTCTTCTACGACAAGGTACTGTACAGCCTTGTCTGAATGACTTTGTTTGTTTTATTCCCCCTGTTTGCGTGTCACCATCTGGCCTTCTCCCCTGCATTATCCTGCTTAAAGACGGAGGCCTAAATTGGCTCTAAGTGGCATGTCAGGATTCAAACGGCAGAGGGAACACTTCTAATTAAAATGTTTGCCCGGAAAAATGGCTTCCTGAGTTTGTGTGTTAATCACGGCTAATTTGGAAAGGCGGCAGAGTCGGGGCTGGCTCTTCTGTCTCATCCTAGAGCCGCACTGGGATGCTCTCCATGGCAACCAAAACCAGAGATGACTCATTTATTAAGGAGAGAAAAAAAAACAAGAGAGAGGTCTGTCTGTAAAATATGGGTTTGTTCTTCTGCCTATCAGATGTGTGTGAATTCTACCCCGGTGTGGCAAGCGCTGCAGGCCTTTGACACCACCAACTCTGGCCTGGTAAAACAGGATGTCCTCAGGGCCATTCTCAGCAGCTTCATATTTCCCATGAACCCTCACTCCTTCCAGAAGCTGACCAACCAGTAGGGAAAGCTATATTTTATTAATTTATAATCTTTTCTCTTCCCTCCTGTCTACCAACCTCCCTGCCCTTTTCTCTTTAAATCTTAAAAGCCAGCTATCATCTATTCTGTGTAAAATATTTCTCACTTTGTGTATTTGCAGTTATGGCGTGAGGGCAACAGGGCCAGTGAGGTGGAAACACTTCTTGGGCCACTTCAAGAGCCCGGTCAAAGACGAGGGGGACCCAAATCTTCCCACTGACAGGTCAGTTTGAAGTGATAGCTTTAGGCCTTTGTAAAAACAATGGAACCTACACAGGTTGTGGCAGAACCGTCGCATGGGATGTGCCAGCTGTGCGATTGCACAGGGCCTCACGTATCTGGGGGCCTCGCGCCTGCCTGGTTTGCATCATGCATTTTCTTTTCTCTTCTTCTCTTTTTTATATTCCTTTTTTGTGATGTTCTGTTTGTGATCTAAAACAAAATTCCACTTTGTCAAAAAATATGTAATTTCTTTTTCATTTAAGAAGTTACGCCGATACCATGGTTACAGTTGTGCGCACTGCAAAACTGCGAGCAAGGAAGAAGGAGACGGGAGAAACAATGTCAGTTACACGAGAGAGCGCCCTATTACACAAACACTTTGTTTGAGTTGCGCATGCTCAGATTTAAACGGCTTACAGCATAACGTGTCATACTGAAATTTGTGAAATCCATAAAATTATCAACTTTTATCATTACAAAAAATAACAGAAGATGGGAATCATTTCAAAAACATTTTAGCTATCTATGGTTGATTGGTTGCTAACGTTAGCTTACAAGGCCATTCAAGTGACAGCCTTTGTTGTGTTTGATTGCTAGCTTGTAGCTAAGCTAGCAGTCATTTAAAAAACATTTTAGCTATCTATGGTTGTTTGATTGCTAACGTTAGCTCAAAACCACATTCAACTGACAGCCTTTGTTGTGTTTGATGCTAACTTGTAGCCAGCAGTGAACAAACTTGGTTAAGTTGGTCCATTTTTACTGTATTGACTTTACAGAAGTCTCTCGTTAGCATCTTGTATGCTATTTGTTGCAAAGTGACTTATGCACTCAAATCTCAAATCTGCACTCAACTTTTTTATTTTTTATTTTATTTTATTATACTTTATTAATCCCACAAGGGGAAACTACACTTACACACTTACAACTTACATCTGGGAGTGACACGCTTGACTACAAAGACTTTATTGCTGAGTTTGCGGGCAAGAAGGCATGGAAAGTGACTTTTACTTTATCCAGCATGGTGAGTCGGACGCTGTATAAATCTATAGAAAGAGTTTAAAGTGACACGCAGATGAACTGCCATGCCGTAAATCAGATGGACTATTATTCTGACAGCTAGTCTTAATCCTAATCAATGCCTTTCATCATCTGTTTTGGCACGTGTTTCAGCAACATGGACAGAGGACGTACGTCCACATTTAACACATGTACACACAGTGAGGCACACGTGAACACACACACACACACACACAAACTGAACTTTGTAGCAACATTTTTTTTGTTGTGTCATATTTTCTGTTCATAGTAGAAATGCATAAAGTAATGTTGAATTTCTCTCTTTTTGTCAACATTGTTGAGACTGCATTTAATCTTGTTTGGATAAACTTTATGGGAATTGGGGGTTCCGTGTAGGGCTGCAGCTTGATTATTTTAGTAATCAAGTATTCTACCAATTATTCCATCAATTAATGGAGTAATTGGATAAGAAATTCTTTTGCTTTATAGTAAATAGCAAAAAAATGGACACTTTTGGCCACCTTGCTTCTAAATTAGGTGGCCAAATACATTGCCTCTGGCCAGCGGTGGGTAGTAACGAGTTCCATTTACTCCGTTACATTTACTTGAGTAAGTTTTTGAAAAGAATTGTACTTCTAGGAGTAGTTTTAAATCACTATACTTTAACTTGTACTTGAGTAGATTAGTGAGAAGAAACTGACCTTACTCCGCCATATTAGGTACAAGGAGCTCGTTACTTTTCTTTTACCTTTTGGTATTCTACGCGTCATTGTTTTACCCGCGTACGTCTCTTTTTAATGTTTAATTTGACAGAGAGAGAGAGAGTTTTCCGCTTAAGGCTCTACCACGTGACTGTTCCACCAATCAAACGGCGTTGAGCAGTCACGTGACCATACTCGTTCTCAGCGGTGGGACCATAGACTGTATATATCTATGGGCGGGACGTGTTACCTTACAGTCGTAGCAAAACAAAGAACGTCGCCAAGGCAACACAGACGTGGAGGAACCCCCCGGCCTCATAGTGAAAGCATGGTTACCTTTTAGGAAAAGTGCGAAACAGCAGCTACATCATGCGGTGCCTTCAGTGTCGACCAAAACAAACGGACATGTGAGCATTCAACAACTCAACATCTAACCTGGGGAGACGTAGCGGTGGTTTTAGTTTTGGCTGTGGAGAGGTGGATCTTTGTCTTTTAGGTTACATACAGAATGTTTTGCACATGCAGTATCCATCCAAATTTAATGTGACAAGTCTCTCACTTAAGCTATTTTGTAATTAATAAATTAATTTTAATTTATTTTATTGATTGGATGAACAATAGTTTGCCTAAATATGATTATTTTGTATTTTTGTCTGTCTGATTGATGCTTGTGTTAAGAAATAAATCAGACGTTACTCAACAGTTACTCACTACTTGAGTAGTTTTTTCATCAAGTACTTTTTTACTCTTACTCAAGTAATTATTTGGATGACTACTTTTACTTTTACTTGAGTCATATTATTCTGAAGTAACAGTACTTTTACTTGAGTAAAATGTTTGGCTTCTCTACCCACCTCTGCCTCTGGCTTTTTACATTGCATGAACTAAAAGCTGTTCACTAAGCCCAGGTAAATGTGACTGTACAAAGCTGACAGCACGGCTATTCAAGTACACTGCTCTGGGGGAGGGGCGGGGGGGACATATTTTCAGAAGGCTGATCTGAGTAAAATTTTGAGAAAATGAAGAATGCAGTCATCAGGATGGTCCGATGACGTCATTCATGTGCATGTTAAGTAGCCAAGTCTCCGTTAGCAGCTCAGTTAACCGACAGCTTTTTTTTTTTTAGCATTGGCCTGGGGAGTCTGCTCTGTATTTTCTCTGTACATGAGGCGGATAGTCCTTCAACCAATCAGAGCAATGATCCAGGAAATGTAGAAGCGACAGCAGGGTCAATGTGTTGCCAAGCTTCGGTGGCGTTCTGTGGCCGCTATGTTGAATGTTAACAAGAAGCTGATTGGTTGCTTCTCTATTGTCATGGTGTTCAAACCCGCCAATAGAAAGCCAGGTAGAAAGCCAGTTTGTGATTGGTTCCCGCAAAACTGTGAACTGAAGCAGGGGAATTAAACGTGCAGGTTTTCAGAGCGAGGTTTACTCAGTCTAGGTGTGGTATTGATTGGTTTTGAAATAAAATTCTGAGTCCTCTTCATCCGAGACCTAGACAAGGCAGAGTAAAAATGTGGTCAATTCCAAGACAAGACCTTCAAAAAGTGGACTTAAGACCAAGGCCGGTCTGGAGTACACTGATGGCTGAAGGTGCTTAAGATAAGATCCATTACGATAATTGAGGCTATGGCAAGTTGAAGCAATGGTTACTGGTTGAAGAGAGGTGTTAACTAACGACCACTAATGCCCTGCTTCTGATTTATTATCTATCTTCTGTCTCAGGGCTTTGGAGCAGCCTGTCCTAGAAGAAGAACACTTGGATGTCCAGGACGTCCACCCCAGATTGAAAGAGATTTCCCACCTGCTGGGCACGGTAGGAGTCAGTACGGGGAAAAGAAATAATAGACTTTAATAAAGTGGTGAATCTCCTAGTTGTACAAAAGACGCACTAAAACGCTGTCAAACCTCTCCCTTATTTGCACAGCCCTTGAAAAAAATTGGTTGTAACAGACAAGACGGAAGTGATTGTGAATGTGATGAGACAGTACACAAGGGACTAATCGCAGCAGATTGCTAAGAGACAAAGGCACATGCTCAGGTGTATGCTTTAAATATAAATGCCAGACAGCTTTACAGATGAGCCAATCATCATCCACAGCTTTTTGATGGCCATAAACATGATTAGATGATTGCATATGGCCACTGGTTAGCCACTCAGTCACTAGCCATATGTTCGTCTGACAGCCGTCCCCTTCAACACGCCTCCGCATCCGGTTCTGCCTCTTTAATTTCAAATCAGTCTACTTCAGCTGGATAAAACTTTGGAGTTTGACTAAAGTTAAGGGGAAGGGGGGTTGCATTTTCCATTAATTCACAGTTATGTTTGATGTTGCTGCCGCCACTCACAAAACAACGGTTGGGTTCCAAGTTTGAGGAAGTTGTGTGTGTGTGTGTGTGTGTGTGAAGCCTCTCCCAGATATGAATCACACATATCTATCTGCCAAAATCTCTTCCTTTTAATGGCATGGGAGAGAAAAAAAAATCCATCCATCAACTGTTTTAATAATCTATTCAACGGGTGGGAGATCAAACAAAAGTGTCCTCACACCGCCAGCCAATAATGAGGTTTTTCACTCAGGCAGGTTCTAAGCCAACTGTGGTTTTTAGACTCTCTCTGGGGAAGCATTCAACAGCTCGGAAAACTTGCTATGATTCACCGTGTAACATAGACATCAGATGCGCTATTGTGCCATTTCATAGTAGTACTATCATGATATTACAGTGCTTCTTATAAGGTATTGTGTATCATAACCATAAGAAGGAGTGAACACAACATCATTAACATATATAGTGTTAATATAATCCAATCTAATAGCCCTTTAATATAAGAGTTTGAATTGGATTTTTTGGGGGTCTTTTCCCTTTATTTGATCGTGACAGTGAATAGAAAGGAAAGGGGGAGAGAAAGAGCACGCACCAAAGGGCTACAATGCCATTGTCAAAATAAATTACTGCGTAACCCCTTAAGGACACAATTTAAGGTGGAACATCAGGATAAAGTTATTTTGTAGTTCCATCAAAGACAAGAAAGTGAATAGGCAAAGGAGCATCTAAGTGGTGATTTCAGAATTTGAGTGTCAATATTACGAATGAAGATTAGAAGCTTCCAACTGTTCGGTACGGCTCTTATGGTAGCATTAACTGTTTTGATTGAAAATAAGCATTATGCATCGGATATACACTCACCTAAAGGATTATTAGGAACACCATACTAATACTGTGTTTGACCCCCTTTCACCTTCAGAACTGCCTTAATTCTACGTGGCATTAATTCAACAAGGTGCTGAAAGCATTCTTTAGAAATGTTGGCCCATATTGATAGGATAGCATCTTGCAGGTTTGTGGGATGCACAGACTTAGACTTAGACTTAGACTTAGACTTCTCTTTATTGATCCTTTTGGGATGACTCCCGCGAGGAAATTGAAAATTCCAGCAGCAGTTTTAGCAAGAAAAAATAAATAAAAAATAGATAAAAAAGACAGTATAAAGACAACAAAATAACAATAAAAATAATAACAATAAGAACATTCGTCAAATAAACAAAGAAAACATAAATTTTTATGAAAGTGTCAGTGTAGAGTCCAGTGCTAAAGTGATAAAGTGAACAGGTGTGAATTTAAGTCCAGGTGTGTATGTATGTCTGTATGTGTACTGTATGTATGTATGTG
>NC_045755.1:1026060-1026139 GCF_008692095.1 Etheostoma spectabile
ATGTATGTATGTATGTATGTATGTATGTATTTATGTATGCATGTATGTATTGTCCTCTCTGCCCTATTTCCTCCTCCCC
>NC_045755.1:1026149-1026270 GCF_008692095.1 Etheostoma spectabile
CTAGTGAGGAGTTGTATAGTCTGATGGCAGGAGGGACAAAGGAGTCCTTGAGTCTGTTGGTCCGGCACTTTGAAAGGAGCAGCCTTCCACTGAACCGGCTCCTCTGGGTGCTGATGACGGT
>NC_045755.1:1026280-1026486 GCF_008692095.1 Etheostoma spectabile
TGGCTGGCATTTTCAGTAATGTCCAGCAGTTTGTCCAATGTCCTCCTTTCTGCCGCCGTCACCAGTGAGTCCAGCTTCATGCCTACAACAGAGCCGGCCCGCCTGATCAATTTTTCCAGCCTGTGGGTGTCCTTCTTCGATATGCTGTCCCCCCAGCACACCACAGTGTAGAAGAGGACACTGGTGACCACAGACTGGTAAAACAT
>NC_045755.1:1026505-1026906 GCF_008692095.1 Etheostoma spectabile
GATGTTAAAGGACCGCAGTCTCCTCAGGAAGTACAGCCTGCTCTGTGTCTTCCTGTACATGTGGCTGGTGTGTGTTGTCCAGTCCAGTTTGCTGTCCAGCCACAGCCCTAGGTATTTGTATGATTCAACTGCCTCAACCTCAACTCCCTCTAGCAGGACCGGTCGTGGTCTTGGTCTGGTCCTCCCAAAGTCAACGAGCAGCTCCTTCGTCTTAGAGGTGTTGAGCTGCACATCCAGGGCACAAAGCTACCACCACATCCCAAAGATGCTCTATAGGGTTGAGATCTGGTGACTGTGGGGGCCTTTTCAGTACAGTAAACTCATTGTCATGTTCAAGAAACCAATTATAAATGATTCAAGCTTTGTGACATGGTGCATTTTCCTGCTGGAAGTAGCCATCA
>NC_045755.1:1026916-1027091 GCF_008692095.1 Etheostoma spectabile
ACATGGTGGCCATAAAGGGATGGACATGGTCAGAAACAACGCAGGGGTAGGCTGTGGCATTTACACTATGCTAAATTAGCACTAAGGGGCCTAAAGTGTGCCAAGAAAACATCCCCCACTCCATTACACCACCACCACCAGCCTACACAGTGGTAACAAGGCATGATGGATCCAT
>NC_045755.1:1027101-1033668 GCF_008692095.1 Etheostoma spectabile
TGTTTATGCCAAATTCTGACTCTACCATCGGAATGTCTCAACAGAAGTTGAGACTCATCAGACCAGGCAACATTTTTCCTGTCTTCAACTGTCCAATTTTAGTGAGCTCTTGCAAATTGTAGCCTCTGTTTCCTATTTGTAGTGGAGATGAGTGGTACCCGGTGGGGTCTTCTGCTGTTGTAGCCCATCCGCCTCAAGGTTGTGCGTGTTGTGGCTTCACAAATGCTTTGCTCCATAACTCGGTTATAACGAGTGGTTATTTCAGTCAAAGTTGCTCTTCTATCAGCTTGAATCACTTGGCCCATTCTCCTCTGACCTCTAGCATCAACAAGGCATTTTTGCCCACAGGACTGACGCATACTGGATGTTTTTTCCCTTTTCACACTTTCTTCGTAAACCCTAGAAATGGTTGTTGGTGAAAATCCCAGTAACTGAACAGATTGTGAAATACTCAGACCGGCCTGTCTGGCACCAACAACCATGCCACGCTCAAAATTGCTTAAATCACCCTTCTTTCCCATTCTGACATTCAGTTTGGAGTTCAGGAGATTGTCTTTACCAGGACCACACCCCTAAATGCATTGAAGCAACTGCCATGTGATTAGTTGATTAGATAATTGGATTAATGAGAAATTGAACAGGTGTTCCTAATAATCCTGTAGGTGAGTGTCTTGCTGTACATTGTTATTGCTTGCTGCCATGCGTAGACTTCCCTTTGCAAGGAATCGATTCCCCTCGAATAATTCAAGTAATTCCCTTGATCTGGGAAAACATTACTCTTGGCCATTCCTAATATAGAGGATACTGAGGCCTTCAATGGACTTCTCTTCTGAAGACTTTTAGATTTTTTTTAATGCAACAGATTTGTTAAAAACAGTTAAAATACTTGTTTGCCAATGATGACTTTAATAGCCTTTCAACTGTTGGAAATACTTAGAGTCAGTCATATTTGGAATAAATCAACAGGACTTTTAATTCTGGAGCCCAGACCCTGCTCGTATTCAAGGGGTGGTTTAGAATTTTGGACATAAGACCTTATTTCCAAGTCATTTATTTGCCTTTGGTGTACTGTGGAGTGGACAAGGCTGTTTTTTTTCAATGGCAGCCTAGCAGATACTGACTTGCACTAGCCTAGCACCAGTGACCTCTGCAACTGGAAGGACTGGATGAAAAGTGTTGCAAACTGTCTCCACTGATAAAAAAACACAATGGCTAACTTGGAAATAAGGTCTCATATTCAAAATTCTGAACCACCTCTTTAACTTTTCCCTCTTGGCCCTCTACTCTGACATGGTGATCAGTTTTTTACTTGGGCCCCACATTTGCCCTAACTACACTGCCCATGATGATACCTCTCCCTGCTATGATAACTGCCCTTATTATGTCCCTGTGAAACTATACAATTTCTTTCCAGAAGGAGGCAGGTTGGCTCAACAGAGCAGACCTGCGACATTTGCTGGAGAGACCAGGTGGGACCCAGGCCCAGACCCAGTCCCAGATCACAGAGTTGCACAATGCACTGGACCCAGAACACACCGGGGTCATCCAGCTGGCCAGCCTGGAGAAGCTCAACCCCAGCATAACCTCTGCTCCACCACCACCACCCTCTCCGGCAAACACTGCTGAGACCCTGGGTGTCCCTGAGGTAACTGAACACACTGCTTATTTAACCTTTTGCTAGCAGGGGTGTGTGTGTGTGTGTGTGTGTGTGTGTGTGTGTGTGTGTGTGTCAGGGCCGCACAATATATAGTTTTTTATCGTCATTGGAATATCAACGTGAAAGGCTGTGACATATCGCAAATGAAACATTTTCTGTGTTACATGAAAGAAAACATCAGTTGAAAATTACACTTTTAAAAGAAACTTTTTCAGATGTGCTTTACATATCCAATTCAATGTTCAATGTGATCAATCAAAGAGTGCTGGAAATGATTGTCTGTTTTGAATTGAAGTAATTTAGAAGACTACTGAAAGCAGCAGAAATGCAGAAGAGCTGAGTACACTTTAATATCTGTTTATCTGTTTATCGCAAGTTGTAGCGTTATCGAGATATTCAACGTTATTGCATGTCGGATATTTTCCTCATATGGTGTAGGCCTAGAGTAAGTTGTGTTTGTGCGTGTGTGTGTGCGTGCACGGGTGCGCACTGTTGGATTGAGAAATTTAAGGTCATAAATGTGTACTTTATTTTATATTTTCCCTTAGGTGAAGCAAAAAATGCCAGATTATTTATAGATAGATAGATAGATAGATAGATAGATAGATATAATGTATGGATAGATGATAGATGGGTAGATGGATAGATGATAGATGGATATATGGATGATAGATGATAGATGGATAGATAGATGATAGATGGATATATGGATAATAGATGGATAGTTAGATATACATACATACATACTGTACATACAGTACATACATACATACATACACACATTTGAAAACACATGTGATACATTTTGCGATGATCTGTACCAATCAAAGATTTTCTTAAGTCTGAAGGGTACCTGTTGTCTGCAGCACCACAATACTTGATTTGACACATATTTTCCCTTTTACAAATATAGATAAAACTGTGATTTTGGCATTACACTTGTCCATGTTGGGATTTTGATGAAATTGCGATTAAATGTGCAGCCCTAGCATACAGCATGAGATCAAACAGGGAAAGAAATCAAATTATTGAGGCCCAGATGTATTAGTGTTGTTTGCTGAATGCCTGTGTGTAAACGTACATATCAAGGTGGACAAGATGGGTGAGCAGCTCAGGTCAGTGCTGGCAGCTCTGAAACTGTGTGACCCTCAGCACACTGGATACGTCGCCCAGGAAGAACTGAAGAAGGTCTTAAGCTGCCACAGCATGCCCCTATCAGACACACACTTCAACAAGTAAGAAACACACCCAGACACACACAATGCAGCAATCAAATCAAGATGGCAGTATTCAGAAATACATCAAAAGCAAAGCTGTGACCTCAAGAAGAAGAAAGAGGGCTGGCTGTAAGTTGTAGTTTTTAAATCTCGGTTTGTGTACAGGCTTAACAACCAAGGTACTGGGTATTAATTAATAAACTTCAGAGGTGTTTAACAGCAAAAACAAAAAAATATTTCCCAAAATGTCAAAATATTTCCCTTTACCTTTACCTTTTCCTTTTGCTAATTACTATTTGCTAATTGATTTACGGCAGCTCATGGACTGTCACTGCCGTCTTTTAATATTCAATAATGCAGAGTTATACGCATGCAAACAAACAACGCAGAAGACCATGGGGAAGCTGAGAGAGAGAGAGAGAGAGAGAGAGAGAGAGAGAGAGAGAGAGAGAGAGAGAGAGAGAGAGAGAGAAAGAGAGAAAGAGAGAGAGAGATTTGTCCCAAATATGAACCAAATATTTCCAAAAATTTGAAAAACATATACCAGGCTACACTACCTACACTGAGGACAAGAAGATTCCTTTTTTATTAGAGGAAGATATAAGGACAGCATGGCTAGTAGCTAAATTTGTCTTCTCGGCGACCAATGCATGCTGGGTAGATTTGTGTATGACTTGATCCCGACTTGCTCTGACGTCATGCACAAGCCGGCAACAATAACCTCATGAGAGCAAGGCCACAGGTCGCAGGCAGCGCAGTTGCTCACCACCGACTGCAACCCAGGCGGACCCAGAGCATGCTGGGAAACCCATGGCTCTCAGCTGATCTAAAGGCTGATTGGTTCAGAATAGACTCAACATGATTACATATTATATAAACTTTTTATTGATTCTAAATCAGAGGGATTTGAACTGCTGTTTGTCTGATTTGAAGGCTTATTCTGTACAGAACACATGTTGTATGGCTGATGGAAGATTAGAGGTCAAAGAGAATAAATCTGTTCAGATCACGGATCATATACAGTATTATGTTAATTCAAACTTGCAACAGATGGTATTAGTAAAAAAACTGGAGACAAGCTGATATGTTGATCTGAAAACATTTTATTAAATCGGAAAAGGATGTGAGTGCTTCTGTGACTTCCCATTCAGATTGAAGACTCCTGGAAACGGCTTTCCAACTTGACCGCGGCTTTTTGTCCCCGTGCCCGGCTGCTTCCGCCTGCTCTCGTCCACTTTACACGCCAGGCGCTGTTCATCTCGAACGAGAGGGATGCGATGTCTTTTCCTCTGAAGCGTCACATGAATTTGTCCGTAGTATGGGCAAAGTCAGCAACAGCTTTCAGCTGCACGGCTTTTAGGAATGCTGCTCTCTGTTTCGGTTATCCCTCCTTGATGCTTGCTCCACGGGCAGAAATAGAAGCTTTGAGCGCTCCTTCACGAAGAGGAATAGTACAACAGAGTTCAGCCGAGGACCGAGGAGTCATCAAATAAGGACACTGAGATCCAGCACAAGAGGAATCGTCAAGACTTCTGTTTTTGTAGCCAGTCACAACAAAATGCCATGTTATATTTGAAAGTTACAATGGAATACGATTCTGATTGTTTAGCTGCAAACAGCTGCACCTAGGTCAGGCAAGAACCAAAGGGAATAAGTGTCCTTTAAATCAGGGACATTAGTCAGATGCACCTGCCTCGTTGAACTGAGCGGTTAGCACTTCTGCCTCACAGCAAGAAGGCTGTTGATTAATGTGCATTGTCCTAATTAAATATATGAATATAAAATGATTGGAGGATGTGTCTCAATTTGAGTTCCAGAATCTCTGACCACCTTAGCTCTAAAGGATCAAGATCTCCTGCTAAATTGGGCTGGAACATGTGACACGTAACACACTTGGTTTACAGTCATGTCTCAGAATTGTTGTGGGAAGATAAGCATATGGCCATTCACTTTGACTCATGAATATTTTCTGAGAAATTAACTTTGTGTGCTGTGTGTACAAACATGTTGTAAAGCTGTGAATTACAGTATTTTATTCAATAAATAAGAAATAAATGCTGCAAAGCCTATTTAGGTTTTTGTTGGAGTAGGATGTTTACAGAGGGCTAATTCATATTTTCTCCTACAGTGAGTTCCTTCTACATTACACACAGTGACAAAATAATGCCGATCAAATACATCAATGTCAATGTTGCGCAATATTTTAAGGTTGACTATTGGTGCTTATTCAAAATGTTAACACAGTGAGAGTTTTGATAAATAATCACCAATAATGTGGGTAATGGCAAAAAATTTAACCGTATTAAGTCTGGTAAGTTCAGAAAATGGTATCACTTTACTGTAGTGCAGCTTTTAAAACCAGGAAAAGACAAGTTTCCTATTACGATAATTATGATTTCCCAAATTTTATTTTGAGTTTTTTTGGACTCCTTTGACTCATTATGTTGACTGTATGACCTGCATTTTCACTTGAGTTTGTGATTTTAATAATTTGTCTATTTGTATTTTCGGGTTTCATGACAGACAGTGTCAGTGGTGTTTGGGTTTTTCTCAGCTCACTCTCAAACATTCTCTGTGTGTTTCCAGGCTCTGTGAGACCTCCAAGTTGGTTTATTACCCTGGCTTTCTCCGAAACCTGGGAGGACCATTAACAGATGAAACACACACATCCTCATCCCGAGAGAAGAGTTACCAGGAGAGGTGAGCATGGGGAGAGACATACAGACATGCCTGGCTCTGACCTGTGCTGTAATGGCTGTCGTCAGACACACATCTGATTGCCCCTAAACTCCCAAAATGAAAACCATTTATCAACCATCAATCATCAGTCAACCATTGGTGACTCTGCGGAGCACTTTATATCTATCTAGTTATTCACGGGTTATCAGAGATGGGAAGTAACGAAGTACAAATACTTTGTTACTGTACTCAAGAAGACTTTTCTGATATTTTTACTTGACTTTACTATTTATTTTTTTGGCGACTTTTTACTTCTACTCCTTACATTTTAACACAAATATCGGTACTTTCTACTCCTTACATTTCACAAAACTGGCTCGTTACTTTAGTTTTGTACAAAAGGTCGTCTATCGGGTGAGATTGTGAGTGCATGTTGGAGAATAGCGCGGCTCACACTGCGAGCGGGCGAGCACGGCACACGGAGAAAAAAGTGAGAGAAAAGAAAAAGAAACTAGCTGTCCGGAGGATAATCAGCTGAGATCGTGAGCGTCTTTGAAAACTGTAAGTCGTATAACTTAAGTTGTCAGTCGATTTAAGCTTGTTGTTGTATTGGTTCTGGCACATTTAAAAGTTAGCGCTTGTGTTCTTCACCTGTTACCTAGGTTACACCTGGCTGTTGATTCGATATAATGGCGATTGTTGAACATCCTTGCTCATTAAGATAATGTAATTATTAGTGGGTTTATTGTTATTATTTATTAGCATATATGATTCCTATGCATTGTGTATGGTAGCCTTTACAATGTTATTTATTTATTTTATTACCACACACACACAGCCATAGCAGAGCTAGCCACGCCCGTGTTTATCCTGATGCTTGATTGTAATAAAAAATCAACAGAAAAAAAAAGAGAAGTTGTCTCCGTCTGTTTTTTAACAGACACAACTGGGCCGAAGTTGGAAACCACAATCAGCTTTAAATACAGTCCTAATCTAGTCCTCACTAAGTTTTAA
>NC_045755.1:1033678-1033773 GCF_008692095.1 Etheostoma spectabile
TTCACTGGAGTTAGTTATTATTTTTCCATCATCAATACTAAATTGAATCTAACTGGACGGGAATATACACAGACTTCTCACAAAATCCCACTTGA
>NC_045755.1:1033783-1034000 GCF_008692095.1 Etheostoma spectabile
ATCTTGCTACTCGGTCAGAATCTTATTGACCTGGAGTCTCTGTCACAATAAATAGGCTATATTTTTTGGGCCAAGTGGCAGACAGCCATTTAAAATGTAGGCAATGACATATAAAGAGCATTTTTTCCATGTCCACTGTAGTTTCTCAGCGTGTCTGGTCCAAGTAGCTTTGTCGTTCGCAAGGCTACTTTTACTTTTATACTTTAAGTAAATTTCC
>NC_045755.1:1034010-1039508 GCF_008692095.1 Etheostoma spectabile
AGCCTCTACTTTGTTACTTTTACTTGAGTAAAGAAGTTAAATCATTACTTCTACTTTTACCAGACTATTTTTTAACACAATTATCTGAACTTCTACTTGAGTAGGGGAAGTGAGTACTTTTGCCATCTCTGCTGGTTATCTTTAGTGCCTTTTGTGTGTGTTTCCACCTGACAAAAAGCAGGATTAGTTTGGCATCAAGACACATTATTTCCACATTTTAAGATTTTTTTAAGACTTGTCTATCATCAGAAATACACAGAATTAGTTTTCACATTTGAAGATGCACTGTTACATTTATTTCAAATTGGATAACATGAATTGCTCTGGTTTTCTAGGGTTTGTGCAACTTGCAGACGACGCACAGAAATAGCACACACATTTTATAGCCCCAGTGATGGTGAAAGTAGCCTGCACCAAAACATAGACACATCAACGCACAACCCCAATGCATAAAAAATAAATATAGCATCAGAGCCAGCGTTTCTGCAGCATTGCTGTCCAACTCTGTTGCTTCTGGTAATCCACATTCAGACCCACAGCAGGCTTGTTGTTCTGTGTTGGTTAGTTCCATAGATTAGTTATCCATGTCCATTCTCCTCTTGCTGGCTTTATTCTTCCTCTTCCTCATATTCCTCACTATCCTGTCTTACTCCCTGGTGTGCTGGCTCCGATGTTTCGCTAACATTAGCGCTAGCTGAAGCTGCACGTGATTTTAAAAACAAATTACACAGTTTGCAGCGTTTTTCACCATCAGCCAACAGTGCTTTCTAATATTTCTCTTGTTAAATTTCAGATTACCAGTCCTTCACAGGACCCATTCTCCACTGAGCTCTAACCAATTTGCCCTACAGGCTATGCACATCGCCTCAGTCGCCCCTGCAATCAGTCAGGGGACAGCGGTCTCCCTCCAGCCCTGGTGTCAGTGCAGACTCCTGCAACATTGTTGACATTGTTTTCCAGAAGATGAGAATAAGGTTAGAGCAACGCAAAAGCAGCCTGATTGCCCGCATCCAGGCCATCACCTACAGCTCTGATGGGACGCTGTCAGAGGCAGATGTCCAGAAGGTGAGTGGGGAACAAATACAAGCTACATGTCCACCTTAAAAGCAGAAATACTAAACCCTGCCAATCTCCACATGGATGTTACATAGTAGATTTACTTTTTTGGCCTATTACAGACATATCGGTATGTATCCGTATCGGCATCTATTTTGTCCGATATGTGCCCATATGACATCCTATCCATATAATGCAGAAAACAATTTTAGAGCGGATCTGAATCACAGGGCGGATGCACAAATTATTTTCAATTTCTTTAACATTGAGAAATAGGGTGTTTGTGCTGGATTCATGTGGTGTTGGAATAATTACAAAAACGTGTTCCCGACTGGGAAGATTCACACTGCATGAACATTGTGAGATAGAATATAATAAGGCTTCAGAGGATGTAGAACCCAAATGCAGAGACGGCTAGCAGTGTGAGCTTTAATGATTTAATAAAAAAATAATAAAGTCCATGCCAAATAAAAGGTGTCCCGAGAACTGACGGAAAATCCAAAAACAGGACCAGGCAAAACACAGAACCCAGACAAACCCAGACAAACGAGAAACACCGAACAGAACACAATAATCCGGCAAGAGACAAAGACAGAACAGAGACTAAATACACAGTGAAATGAGAAAACAAGGAACAGGTGACACTAGGCCGGGGAAACAGGTGAAACACATAAGACAATCACAAGGGCTGGAAAACTAAAGACAGGAA
Source organism: Etheostoma spectabile (assembly GCF_008692095.1). NCBI lineage: Eukaryota > Metazoa > Chordata > Actinopteri > Perciformes > Percidae > Etheostoma > Etheostoma spectabile. The sequence goes on from NC_045755.1 coordinate 1,035,776, forward strand.
GTAAAACTAGACAAGACAAGGGAGAAAACAGAGACTTCAAAATAAAACAGGAAACATGCAACCATGACATTACCCCTCACCCCCCCCACCTCCCCACCCCACCCAAGGGAAGGATCCCCAGGCTTCCAAAAACACAAGGAGCATAAGACAACCCAGGGTGGGCGGAGGGGGAAGGGAAAAGCGAGAACAGAAATAAAATGCTGGAACAGACTATAGCAGGGCTCAGGAACTGAGGATTGTGGAACTCGGGGATTGGGGAACTGAGGGCAGTGGGACTCAGGGTTGGGGAACTGAAAACAGTGGGACTCTGGGATCCTCGGGGAACAGTTCTTGGTAGAAAACTACCAAGAACTGTTTTTTGAGTTTAATATCCAACCCTATATATTGTACATATAACAATACATATACATATAACAATGTGTATTGAATTTCATTGGCACACTGTGTTTCACTGGCATGATAAATCTTCCATCGCTGGTTAGTAAAAGATACAGTTCAAATTTCCTAGTCCACCTGTAAAAGTTGATGCAACCCAGACTGGTGCACAGTGCAGTGCAGCAGGCTGTCAACTTGTCCTGCTTTTTCTTTGTTTACCCCTAGATACTAGAGGATAGCTGGATCATCTTGGACGAAAAGACTTTGCACAAGTTCACTGAACAGCTGGGCTTCAGGGACGGACGGATTGCGAGCTCGTTGTTCCTGGTGAAGTACGAGGGTAAGGCAGAAGAACACGCTAGCCAGCGGCGTCAGCAATCCCATCCGTTCTGCATGGCAGGGTTTTCATTGCTTAAATAGAGATTTTTGAAATCCCTTCCTACTCCCCACCAGGCTCCCGTCCCCCTCCACTCCATCTTCCCTTGCATCTCAACTCCTACCCACCCACCGTGATCAAACATAAGCCCCCTGCTTCCTGTAAAATTATGTCTTTCTTAGCACATGAGCCATTGGAAAAATCATCCTGGACTATAAATAGAGTATAAAGTGAGTGTCTCAAGTAGCAGAGCGGGGAAGCACAGATTCAGAATCACACACATTTTTGCTTGTTTGGGCTAATTAGATGCTTTGGAAGCAGAAAACAGAGCAGCAGGGCATCACTCTAATTTGTATCCTCTTAAAAAAAAAGGAAAAGAAACACACTAGAAAGAATAACAAAAAAAGAAAGACAAGAATCATCAAACAAAGCCATGTTAGTCATGTTTTTGCAAGGCATACAAATCAAGTTTCCTGAATTTAGAATACAAGTGTGCTTCTAATTAAATATGAATTGGGTCAGGCAGCTAAATGCCCAGTGTGCTTTAAGACATGAAGGGGCGTTCTGTAGAGTGTGGAAAAATACTAGTGATTCATAAAATGTAACAAAAATTTCATTTTGTTGGGTATAATACCCTCACAAGGACTAGGAATTTACGAACCAGTTAATTATGTGCCTGATTACTTCAATTTCAACTTCAACTTTCAACTTTATTTGTCTCAGATGGGCAATTGGTTTTGCATCAAGTGCAACATAAAACAGACTTGAAACAACATTAGTCAGGGCAACATAGACTCAGCATCACTGCATCAATGAACAAGCATGATCATCAGAACAGCAAAAAGAACAATCAGCAGCGATTCCAGGATTTTTTAAGTGGGGTGGCAGAAAGTCAGGGAGTTGGGCAACATTCTCTCAGAATACATCATTGAAAATCTGCTTACAAGTATTTTTAAGGAAAACATCCAATTCATTATTCATTTCAGTTGTTTTCATTTAAAGGTGCCATGGCCCCCTGTGGCTACAAATGGTGAGAGGTGTAAACCGAGCCCTGGGTATCCTGCTCTGCCTTTGAGAAAATGAAAGCTCAGATGGGCCAATCTGGAATATTGCCCCTTATGAGCTCATAAGGAACAAGGTTACCTTCCCTTTCTCTGCTTTGCCTGCACAGAGAATTTGGCCCACCCATGAGAGAGTGAGACATCCTGGCTTTCAAACAACCAAAGTGGCAGTTGGTCAAGGCCACACCCCCAGCCTCTACCTTGCCCCCCCTCTTTCCTCCTCAAAAGCTACAGACTCAGAAACATCACATACTAAGGCTCTAATTCTGCACCAAGGCTGAATTTTGGGAAAGAGACTTCAGATATGGTATTAGGGGATCACTAAGGTCTATATAAAAGAGACTTCAGATACAGTATTAGGGGACCACTAAGGCCTATATAAAAGAGACTTCAGATACAGTATTAGAGGACCACTAAGGCCTATATAAAAGAGACTTTCGATATGGTATTAGGGGACCACTAATGTCTATATAAAAGAGACTTCAGATGCAGTATTAGGGGACCACTAGGATCTATATAAAAGAGAATTCAGATACAGTATTAGGGACCACTAAGGTCTATATAAAAGAGACTTCAGATATGGTATTAGGGACCACTAAGGTCTATATAAAAGAGACTTTAGATACAGTATTAGGGGACCACTAAGGTCTATATAAAAGAGAATTCAGATACAGTATTAGGGGACCACTAAGGTCTATAAAAGAGGCTTCAGATACAGTATTAGGGGACCACTAAGGTCTATATAAAAGAGACTTCAGATATGGTATTAGGGACCACTAAGGTCTATATAAAAGAGACTTTAGATATGGTATTAGGGGACCACTAATGTCTACATAAAAGAGACTAACAAACAAACAAAAACAATTTCAGTGCTTCAGAGGTTTCATGGTATCAGAAGTTTTGAAAGTCGTCATGAAATTTTTTTTTGGTCATGTGACAAGGGCTGGGAAAATTAGCAGAACCGGCAGCCAAGTGACAGAACACTGATCCAATTGAAATCACAATTTTTGGGGTGGCCGGTGCCACTCCCTGCCCCCCCTATCCAATCCTGTCCTACGCTTGTGATTTCTTTTTGAAGATCATTTTTGGGGCTTTTCTGACTTTATTTTATATGACAGCTAGGTGAGAAAGGAGGAAGACATGCAAGAAAATTTCACAGGTCAGATTTGAACCCTGGACCTCAGCATCAAACACCTCCCTGTATACTATGTGCATCTGCTCTACCCAAAAAGCCAACCCAACCACAAGTTATGTGGATTAACATCTGTTTTCCACATGGTTTCTGTAGAGGCCACAGCCAACAACTGGCAGCAGTGCTCTGGGGGTCATGGTGATGAAGATGAGGTCGCTCCCTTGCTTACTTCAGCTGAGCAGTGCCTGGCTGCCATGAAGACCAGCATCAAGATAATCCATGGGGTGAGCAAGATGTTCACAGCAAGTCTTTCAGACCAGCTGCTAATTAGCAATGCATTCAGCTGCTGGTTTAATTCATAAAAAAGGATGTCTCAAAAAGACTTATGTGAATGGCTGCTTTTTCCTTGAAGTAATATTGTCTAAGATTTTAATTACATTAAAAGCCATGTTGGCACTATCTATGGACATTTTATGCCATAAGACACGTCACAGGAACTGAAGGACGTGAGATGCTGTGTGGAATTTGAGACACAGGGCCGAGGGGATGGCGTGCAGGTTTGCACAAATCATGGTGTAGCACTTCACACTGTAATCAGATTCATGAGCTGCTCCAATGACACCCTGGAACTTGTATTGGTAAAAGTCCAGTTTCCGTTACCACCAACAGTGCTATGGAGCTGTTCTTTTATGAGTGGGTCCCTGTTTTGTTTATCCATGAATGCACAAGCACATGTGGGTGAGGCGATACACAATCTTGCCAACGGTTTCACTCTATTCCAGTAATCTA
>NC_045755.1:1039518-1043642 GCF_008692095.1 Etheostoma spectabile
TACCATGCCGAGATACTCAGCAACACACCAACAAAACCAGGGAATAATTATAACATCACCATGAACATTAGCTTGGTGTCTAGCATGAGCCACTTGTCATGTAGCACGCTTTAGGAAACTGGATCAAAATTGAAAAAAAATAATAAATTAAGTCTCTGCTGCATTACTGTGTTGCAAAATAGCATGCAATTATAAAAGAATGATGCTGTATTACTGTTACTGAGTATGTTTTGTGACATTGTAGGATTTGCTCTCTGACATATCTTGATTTTTCCGTGTTTCATATATGTATATGGGCCATTAGCTTTAAGAAAATTACAGATTTCCCTCAGTTTGAACATTTATTGGAAACATTTCCAATAATATGAGAACACAACTCAACAAAAAAGCGTTTTTTAGACATTTTCATGAGGAAATGTTACATAGTATACATTGAAGGGTTATAACTTTACTTTCGTGGAATGAAAACTCTAAGCATGTCTCTTCTGATAACCCAATTATTATTTATTATGAACCTTAATTTTACCAGGAAAAAATCCCATTGAGATTCCGAATCTCTTTTTCAAGGGCGTCCTGGCCAAGATAGCAGTATAATAGTCCCATATTAAAATAGGCAGTAAAAACTAACAACATAAAACAGAAAAAGACAGTTAAAATCATCTCAACATAATCACCAGCAGCACTCCACACCAGCATTTAGTACTCAAGTAGTCCTTTAACCTAATTTTAAACTGTGTCATTGTTGGTGGGTAATCTAATTTAAGATGATTCTGCAATTTATACCAGAATGTGAAGCAAAGACTTTAAAGGCACACACCTTAAAGGAGCCAGAAAAGAACATATGTAAGAAGGCAGTTTACACAATATGGCCTTAAAAAGAAAAATATACCAATGCTCCAACCTGTGATTGCTCAAGGAAGGCCGACCCATGCAATCTCCTCCCATCAGGACTACCTGACTGCGTTCCGACTGATGGACAGGAAACGTAAAGGCGTGGTCGACTGCAGTGATTTCAAAAGGCTGTACAGCAGCTTGGGATTTTTCTGCAAGGAGGCAGAGTATCAGCGACTGCTTGATCTGATGGGCCTGCATCCCGGGGGCAACCTCAACTACGCAGAATTTGTCCATGTTGTTGAAAACAATGGCAAACGCAAACAAAGGACACAATCAGCATGTGTGTGAGTCTGATATGGTTATTATTTCTGATGCTTGGACATTTTGAGGAAAATTGGTGTGCTTCTACTGAGATTGATTTAACCTTAATATTTTCACAATGAACGGACCTCTGTTTGAGAAAGTCACAGAATATAAATACCTTTGTATCTGTAGTTGACGAAAAGCTCTTCAAATTTCTCCTTGATAATCTTGTGTGCAGACTAAGGCAAAAAATGGCTATTTCTACTGAAACAAACACATCTTTTCCATGTTTTGTAGGAAAAGGGTTGTTGAGGAAGTTTTCCTGTCGGTTTCTATGGCGATGTGATTTATAGACATGCATCAACTTCAACTCTCAAATCTCTGGACTCAGTCTATCACTCCACCTTTAGATTCATAACCTGTCATGTCTATGTTACACATCATTGTATTTTGAAAGTATTGGGTGGTCTTTTCTCCAAGAAACTTATCTGTAAGGCTCTTATGGAAAACTCCCATCTTACCTTACAGAACTTCTCTGTTACTCAGAGGGACATTATCAGACTGGCTCTGCTGACGGGCTTTTACTTCATGTTCCACAAGCTGGGTCTGAACTAGAAAAACTGCTTTTAGTTTTAGTGCAGCCGACTCCTGGAACAAATTACAAATTACTTTCTTAAAACCAACTCAATTTTGCCTTTTGGAAAATTAAGAAATCTTGTTTTAAACTTGCAGACTTCGTGGAACTGCTTCACATAATTGTATTTTTTTGCGGCCCTATTATGCAAATGCATTTATCACATCATTTTCCAGTTCTGAATGCTTAATTGTTTTTCCATATTTATTATGATTGTACTTTCTATGTTATTGTTCTATATTTGTCTTTGTAATCTGAGTCAATGACATTGAAAACAAGGGTTTTCCCTCAATGATCTCTCAAGGATAAAAAAGGTTGAATTAATGTTGGTTTTCTGTCTCTCCTGAAAGACTAGAGCAGCTCCATGAACTGCTGGCCTGTGAAGCTCGCTACAAGTGGGCAGACATGTCTAAGGTCAAAAAAACTCACAGAAAGCACATCTGAATTTATTATTTGCATGATGCAACGATCTGGAAATGTTCCTCTCTTTCCCGTCAGGTGCTGTGCCAGTTTGACACAGATGGTCAGGGTTGGATCCATAAAAAGAGCTTGAGGAGACTCCTCTTCACCTATGCTCTCCCCATGGGGTATGAAGAGTTTGACCAGCTCTGGTCGAGGTAAGAGATACCCAGTCATATCACAGTCATTACATCATACAGTGCAGGGCTTTTGTCTGTGCCAGCCATTTGTTTTACTTCATTTTGACAGGTATGACCCAGAGTGCCGGGGCTGTGTGGCAGTTTGTGACTTTTTGGAAAAGCTGGGGTTTCATCATGAAGGGGATCTCGGGCCTCGGAGCCAGAAGCTCAACAAAGCTGTTGTCCAGGAGGACGCTGACAGACCAGTGTCCTCTGACGCTGCATCACTCGACTGCATTGAGTAAGCAAAGAAAGATACTGTGGCCAATTTTAGAGTACCCATCAATCAATTCTCTGGCGTTTATCCAGGTCAGCAGTGGCAGCAGGCTAAGTAAGGTAGCCCAGATGTCCTTCTCCTCAGCCACATCCTTTACCAGGCCTGATGGTATATGCAATCCCTCCAGCATGCTTTGGGTTTACTCCGTTGTTTCTTCTTACAGTTGCACTCGCCTGTAATTCATCCACAGGGAGGCATTCCAATCAGTATTCTTTTGACATGAAGCGCGGCAGTTTTACCCTGAACTTCTTCTGAATGTCTGAGCTCCTTACCCTATCTGTAAAGGCTCTGACACACCAACCCGACAGCCAACATTCGATCAGTCGGCTCCCGTCTTTCAAAAAGTGCCTCGGAACACACCAAAGTGACGCAGACTCACATTCATTCTTTGCACGCTGCCCTGCTAATCTGTATTGTCGCCCAAAAAATGAAAACCAGAAAGGACGGAACATCTCTCTAGACCTCATAAACAAAGAGCACGCTGTCATCCGTCATTGTTTTCATCAAAAAGTGTGGATAGTAGTCAAGAAGGATTGCTGTTGTCATTACTCGCTGGACGGAAGAAAATATGATGGTTAGTACATTACATTGTGTGCTGACACTTTTATCCAAAGTGACTTACAATTGTTATATATTTTAGAGGTTGCACACCTGTTGTTGGGACACATTGGTTGATGTATCCCAGTGGGATTTTAAAACCCAGGTCTCCCACCCAAAAGGAATGTGGCATATTCACTGCGCCATCACCACCAGCAAGAAGATACTAGCGTTTTCAGCTCTCAGGCTTCTTCTTGTGGAACAAGCACTGATTTGCTAGTCAAGGTCTAGCACCCCACCAATCAGATTGGTCATTGAGTCCGACTTCCTACTGACCGACTAAACAAGCTGAATCGGCCAAAATTGAGGCCAATGGCTCCTCCAACTGACGATGGCACGGATCACACCAAACAGACTCGAGTCACTAACCTTGCTAGACTGTCCAGCGGCCGATAATTGGGTGGGTGTGTCAGAGCCTTAAGGATGACCCCACCCCCTGCAAAACAAAAACCTGCCATTTCATTCTCTTAGTCATTGAAAAAACACACATGACCACAGAGGAGCAGTAAGCTTGGCTCTTCACCACAAGAGTGTCTGCATTACTGCTGATGTTGCACCAGTCTGCCTCATAATCTTACATTCCATTTTACCCTCACTCATGAACAAGACCCCATGATACTTACACTCGTGCAAAAACAGGGGCCCCAACCTAGCCTGTACTCATGCCTTTAGGAACCGACCAGTAGCCCCTACTGGCAAATGTTGAGAGTCAAGCCAGATGTTTTAATGGAACATAATGGCCCAATTAGACAACAGAACTCGAACTTCAACTGTTTTCATTCACTTTGATGCTGAGCAAAAATCCAAGCTCACAAGCTTAATTCTGAACCAAGGCTGAATA
>NC_045755.1:1043652-1045654 GCF_008692095.1 Etheostoma spectabile
GACTTCAGATCCAGTCCTAGGGGACCACTAAGGTCTATATAAAAGAAACTTCCGACACAGTATTAGGGGACCACTAAGGTCTAAATAAAAGAAACTTCCGATACAGTATTTGGGGACCACTAAGGTCTATATAAAAAAGGCTTCAGATATGGTATGAGGGGATCACTAAGGTCTATAGAAAAGAGACTTCAGATGCAGTTTTAAGGGGACCACTTAGGTTTATATAAAAGAGACTTCAGATATGGTATTAGAGGATCACTAAGGTCTATATAAGAGACTTCAGACACAGTATTATAAAGTAATATAAAAGCATCCAAAGAGCACCATGTCATGAGACCTTTAAGTCAGGGCTAAAAACTGAATATGTTTAGTAACTGTGACTGTATTTGTTTTTATTTACAGCAGCAGCCTCTAGAATGAATTTGGCATTATTGTTGCTGTAGCTAACAGGGGCTAACTGGCCAACTTTGGTAGCAGGTGTTGAGCTTGCTAGTGGTGCATTCACATGCTCCTCATGGCGTCATATCCGGAGTCGGGAAGTCGTTCTTCTGACTTTGGTGTGCTCATGAGCTTTAAGTTGTAATGTAGAAAAAACCTGGACGCTACAAAGAAGATGTGTGTATTTTATTGCTCAAAGCATTTTAACAGCATGCTTATAGCTGTTTCCAGTATTTATTTCCAGTTTGTAGCTTTTCAATTAGGAGTTTTGTCCCAGACTTGCTGCACCAGTAACGTTACATTCCCTAAAACCACTAAAATCTTGCTTTACCTGTTTAGTCTAGGTCACTCTACATGGACAGCAACTAACGAAAAACCTTATACCACATTACAAATCAAAAACCAAAATATGAAATGCAAAATGTAAAATAATAAAAGGTTTCTTATCATGAAAGCAGCATTTACTTTCATCCGCAATGTTTCTGCGTAATATGACGTCTATGGGCAAGTCATTTACAATTTTCCTGGGCGGAGTGATGACCTGAGGAGCCCTGTAGTAGAGCAGAGAGTAACAACAGTGCTTTTCACTCCACCCAAGTAGTAGTGCTTTGCCTATCGTTAGAAGATGGCTGGGTCTCATGTGGCCTGGTTATTTGTACGTGTTGTGAGTATACAAATCCCAAGATGGAAATAGGAACATGTTGACATTACACAAGGCACTCACATGCACAGACATGCACAGACCTGAATGAATGAAGACATTTATTTCATACATTTTAAAAATGAACAAAACAAAACCTCAAAGAAATGTACAAATAAGCACCCCACCAATCACATTGGTCTTTGAGTCCGACTGCCCACTGGCCGATTCAACAAGCCAAATCGGACAAAATGGACAAAAGAAATGTACAAATGAGTTAATAAATAATTACTAATTACTACAATTGTTGGGGCTTTGTGAATTATAGAGTGGGGTCTAGTCCTACTTTATCTGTAAAATGTCTCGAGATAACTCTTGTTATTAATTGATACTTTAAATAAAATTGAAGACTTGAAATGAGCAAAACATTAAATAAACAATAAGAAACATTAACCAACATATAAATGTTTGAAAAGGAGTAGGAAGAAGTATACTGTTATCCATAGCTCACTAATTAATTATCATTTTTATTTCATTTTTTCAGTATAACTTCCCTTCCTGACCCTTGGAACACTCCCATGTCACTCCCATCTCACTATATACAAGTTGGTTATTTGAATGTACAATCCATACACAGATATATATATATATTGATGTTCATACATACACGTGCATACACACACACATATACACACATAAACATTTACATACATACATACTGCACACAAACACTTCACACTAATCTATTTACATACACATAATTATATACACACACACATACATAATGTATAATATAATAATAACCCATAAATATAAGACCACATCTCACTTATAATATAAGTAGATTATTACCACATTTATATCTTATTCATATTTATTCCATTTATCTATTACAATATATATATATATATATATATATATATA